>NC_092774.1:69980149-70060149 GCF_047496795.1 Chiloscyllium punctatum
ATTTTTGAACAACAAAGATGTGATGGTTATGGGGGAAGGCAAGACCAATACAGATCCGATATAGAAACAGACCCTTCAGTCCAACTAGTCCATGCTGACTATGTTCTCAAACTGAACTGGACTTACCTGCCTGTGTTTAACCTATATCCCTCTGAACCTTTTATGTTGGAGTCATAAAGATGTACAGCACAGGAACAGACCCTTCAGTCCAATTTGTCTATGCCTACCAGTTATCCTAATCTAGTCTATTTGCCAGCCCTGGGCCCATATCCCTAGAACCCCTTCTATTATAGACCAATCCAAATGCCTTTTAAATTCTGTAATTATACCAGTCTCCACCACTTCCTCTGGCTGGTCATTTCATATATGCACGACTCTGTGTGAAAAGGCTCCCCTCAGAGCTCTTTTATGTTTTTCCCCGTTTGCCCAAAACCTTTAGTTCTGCACTCCCCCACCCCAGGGAGAAGACTTTGTCTATTTACCCTATCCATGCCTCTCATGATTTTATAAACCTCTAAGGTCATCCCTCAGCCTCCAACGCTACAGGGAAAACAGCCCCACCCTATTCAGCCTCTTCCAAGAGCTAATTTTTTTCAAATCTGGCAACATGCTGGTAAATCTTTCCTGAACCCTTTCAAGTTTCACACCGTCCTTCTGATGCGCAGGAGACCAGAGTTGCATGCAATATTCCAAATGTGGCCTCACCAATGTCCTGTAAAGCTGCAACATCACCTACCTCCCAACTCCTTTACTCAGTGCTATAACCGATAAAGGAAAGCATACCAAATGCTGCCTTCACTATCATATCTACCTGGGAGTCTACCTTGAAGGAACTATGAACCTGCACTCCAAGGTCTCTTTGTTCAGCAACACTCCCCAGGACCTTACCATAAAGTGTATACGTCCTGCTTTGATTTGCTTTTCCAAAATCCAGCACTTCACACTTATTTAAATTAAACTTCATCATTCATGTAGTAATCCAAATGTCTTTTAAATGTTCTAACTGTATCTGCATCCACCCTGACCTGCAGTGCTTTTCCAGCACCACTCTAATGTAGACTCTGGTTTCCAGCATCTACAGTCCTTGTTTTTACCTTTTACGTCGGTATACTCAGATCTACTTATGATCTGTTCAATGCTGATGCAAGCTCGACAGGCTCAATGGCCTATTCCTGCTCCCAAATTGCACACTCCTAGTCCAGGACAGCAAGGGACCATAAAACACAGGAGCAGAAATCAGGCCTCTCAGCCCATCAGGGCTGCTGCACTATTAAGTTCTGGCTGATAAGTTTCTCAATCCCATTCTCCCACTTTCTCCCTGTAACCATCGATCCCCTTGATACTCAAGAACCTATCTATCTCCATCTTAAATCTACTCAGTGACCTGGCCTCCACAGCCTTCTGTAGCAATGAATTCCACATATTCACCACTCACCGGCTGAAAATGTTTCATCTTATCTTTGTTCTCAAAGATATTCCTTTTACTCTGATGCTGTGCCCTCAGGTCCTAGACTCTCCGACCAATAGGAACATCTTCCCCATGTACACTCTGTCCAGGCCATTTAGAATTCTGTCTGTTTGAATTAGATCTCACCCCTCCCCGAGTGTGGGCCTGTCAATCAGCATGAACCACACCCTTCAGGATGAGTTACAGCAGGAATTAGGTTCAGCAAAGTCAGAATGGAGGAAGTGTGTGTGGGATGGAGATTCTCAGCTTTTAGGGGATGAGAGAGGAAGCGAAGTTCAATATAAATTAGAATTGATCGAATGGGCTGATGGGCCAAGGAGTGGCAAAATGAGTTTAATTTAGATAAATGTGAGGTGTTACATTTTGGAAGGCAAATCAGGGCGCGACTTACATAATTAATGGGAAGCGATGCTAAACAAAGTGTCCTTGCAGGTTCATAATTCCTTGAAAGTGGAATTGCAGGGAGACAGGATTGTGAAGAAGGCATTTGGTACGCTTTCCTTTATTGGTCAGAGCATTGAATACAGGGGTTGGGAGGTCATGTTAGGCCACTTTTGGAAAACTGTGCAATTCCAGTTGCCCTCCTCTGGAAGAATATTGTGAAACTTAAAAGGGTTCAGAAAAGATTTACAAAGATGTAGGCAGAGTTGGGGGGTTTGAGCGATATGAAGATGCTGAATATGCCAGGGACAATTTCCCTGGAGCATTGGAGGCTGATGGGTGACCTTACAGAAGTTGATAAGGGGTATAGATAGGTTGGATAGCCAAAATCTTTTCCCCATGGTAGGCGACTCCAAACCTAGAGTGCATAGGTTTCACGTGAAAGGAGAAAGATTTAAAACGGACCTCAGGGGCAACTTTATCACACAGAGGATAGTGCATGTTTAGAATGAGCTGCCAGAGGAAGTGGTGGAGGCGACTACAATTACAACATTGAAAAGGCATCTGGATGGGTATGTGAATAAGAAGGATTTAGAGAGATACAGGCCAAATGCTGGCAAATGGGATTAGATGAGTTTAGGATATCTGGTCGGCATGGATGAGTTGGACCGAAGGCTGTGTTTCTGTGCTGTATGACTTTAATCATCTTGCGTGAAAGCAGAAGTGTTGTTGTGAAGATTGGACTTTTAGAGCAGCTTTCAAAGATGTTTTGCCTTTACTGGAAGCAGAAGAAGTGACAATGAAGTATTTCATTGGTGAGACAGCAACTGAGTACGTGAGCACGTTTAGGATTTTGGTGGAAAGTGGGAATTCATTGCACTGTGGGGGTGAAGTGCTTTAAGGATTCCCAGCAGTAAGGACAGTGTGCTGACTGGGGTGCCCAGTGAAGGGTGAGATGAATTTTTGTTTTAAACTGCTCATTTCGGCCAGCCTCCAACATTGTATTTCCAATGCTGTCCATCAGAAGGAGCTGTGTGTAACTGGTATCGTTCGAAGCCTTACGGTTTTCAGTACTGCAGGAATGGCATTGTTTCATCAGCATTGTAAAGGTTTCTGGCAGCAGAGGGAGGTGTGGGCTGTGTTCACTAGAAACGATTAAGCATTTAGATAACATACATACGAGAGGGCAGGGTGGGATTTGTCTTTCGATTTGCAGAAGGTGGGAGATTCTGGGAGCTGTGATCTGAGGCAAACACAACTGCGGTATATCATAGAAGCCCTGCAGTGTGGACACAGGCTATTCAGCCCATCAAGTCCATTCTGACCCCTCCGAAGAGCATCCTGCTCATACACCCCTCCCGCCCCCACCCCTTAGGGAATCAAGGGTTCGGGATAATGCAAGTAAGAAGAGCTGAGATGATGGATAGATCAGCTTCGATCTTAATAAATGGTTGCCATAAGGCACAAACTAATTCAAATTCGGCCAATCAGATTAGATTTTGCCCCAAAATACCAAAGTCCAATCAAGTTTGAATTAAATATTTTGATAATATTAACACCAATAAAATGATCCGATGTTTTGGACTATAACACCAGGCATTTTTGTGAGTTTTAATATTCTCTGTGTTGGACATAAAGAGTAAAGTTGTTAATTTTTACTTTAAATATTTACCTCTGGGATAGTTCTTTGCCTCTCACACTTTTACATATTACTGCATGGGGTGAATCACTTCTGTGTTGATGGTTTAATTTAGCAGAGGGGGTTACCCCGTGTCGTAACAGTGCTGCAACATAACAAAAGTGAATGAATTGATTGCACACATTGAAGAGAATGATTTTGATCTGGGACTCCTTACAGAGACATGGCTTCAGGATGACAAGGATTTGATCCTAAATATTGAGGGGATTTGTGGTATTCAAGTCGAATGGGAAGCTAGGTAAAGGTAGAGGGTTGACACTGCTAATCAAAGCACTGATCACAGGGTAGTCTGGTGTCAGCTCGGATTTCAGGTCCTGGTTTCTTTGTCCTCTATTGATCTCCCTGATCCCACACAGCTGTTGTCCGTTCTCACTCTGCTTCAATTCTGCTGAAGCTTTAACCTCCTTTGACACCTTCCGGAACAATAAATCATTCAGTCAATCAAAGTCCAACCCTCACTCTCCCAGCCTGTCAACCATCCAGACACAGAGTATCATACCAGAAAATATAACAAAAAAGATGAAAAGTTAGAATTAAATAGGTGCTTGTGTCTGTTCATTGGCAAGTAAACTAGAAATAGGGGTCTGCCAAGAATCTTATAGTGCCCTAATTGAAGAATTGTCTGTCCCTTACATCTATGTGTTAGGACCCAGCTATGATTTATAACAATATTTACATCAACAGAAATAAAGCACCTGTTATGCAATAGACCTAGAGATATACAGTATGGAACTAGACTTTTTCTCGCTCTCGTGTGTGCGTGCGCGCACACACACACCAAGGTCTATGGGGTGAATTTGTATTTGCAGATACCATCTATTTTGCTCAAACAATGCACAATCTGCAGGCAGACAATACATAGAATATTTTATAAATTCCACTTTGGAAATAGAACAAGTCTGATTCAAAAACTGGGATACAGACAGACTCTGGCCTCACACCTTTCATGCATTGTCTGAGCTGAGTTGTCATCTTTTCTAATAAAACTTGAAGTTATCTCGAGTAGGTGTCTTATAAGAAGTTCTGGGATTTACATATTAATGACACCAGCAACTCTTTCTAAAAGATGAAAGACTTTACAATCCAGGTTTCTTCAATGTATCATTTCAGTGGCATGACTCTGTAATGTTTTGCTATAAACTCAGTATCTTATGATCTTATACTCCACAACCACCTGATGAAGGAGCAGTGCTCCAAAAGCTAGTGCTTCCAAATAAACCTGTTGGACTGGCGTCATGTGATTTTTATCTTTGCCCAGGTTAGGGTGGATTGGCCCTGCTAAATTACCCATAGTGCTCAGGGTTTTGCAGGTGTGGGAGAATTCTTAGAAGCGATTTGATTCCACCTTCTCGTGACTGTCTGTGTGAACTTTGGTATGTTCTCCCCCTTCTGTCTGCGTGGGTTACCTCTGGGTGCTCCGGTTTCCTCCCACAGTCCAAGGATCTGCAGTTTCGGATGGATCGGCTGTGCTAAAGTGTCCAGGTATGTGCAGGATAGAGTGGGTTAGCCATGGGGAACTGCAGGGCTGTAGAGTAAGTTGATGAGTCTGGGTGGGATGCTGTGTGGAAGGTCGGTGTGAATTTGATAGGTGAAATGGCCTGCAGGGATTATATAATTCTTCTGCTTTAGCCATATGTGGATTGAGAAATGACAGCTGTGGGAGGAGTGGGTTCCAGTTCATGGGACACTGCCCCAGTCCTGGGGAAGGTGGGAATTGTGCTGTCTCTCTCCCCACCCACTGCCCCCATCCATTCTCTCTCGCCCCGCAACTCTCTGCCCTCCATTTTCTCTCTCTCGTCCTCATTGTCTTCCTCCACCCTTTGACCCCCGAGTCTTTCCTTTCCGCCCCCACCACCCTCTGTTCCCCCCAGTCTCTCAATGGCTCCCACACTGTCACCCTGTCTATTCTGTATCTCTTCCAACTCTCACTAAACTTTCTCATGCCTCGAGCTCTCTTTGATCGCTGTATCAAGCTCATCTCAGAAGAGAGAGAGAGAGAATGGTTGGTGATGACACTGCCTGGGAGATAGGGGTGCACGAGAAATGGCTGATCCCTCAAATTGAGTTACTAAAATAATATATTCAGAAACAGCATTAAAGTTTGAACGCATGTTCAATTGTATATTAAGACAAAGCTGCAGCCATCTTTCTCAAACTTGCTTTGAACTATGTACAGTTGAGGACAGGCTGTTCGGGGTGAATGAGGCTTTTGCCCGAAATGTCAATTTTCCCGAAATGTCAATTTTCCTGCTCCTTGGATGTTGCCTGACCTGCTGTGCTTTTCCAGCACCACATTCTTGACTCTAATCTCCAGCATCTGCAGTACTCACTTTCGCCTGTTAGGGGTGAATGGCCGATTCCTAGTCTTGAAAAATTGGTTCTGTTAGAAGGTGTAGAGGTGTATTCTCCCTTCAAGAGAGTTGAAAAGTGAGCAGAACCACCTGACATAGCACCAAACGTTCTGAACAAGGTAATAATTTAACATTTTAACAGCTCAGTCGCTGGGTTGCCTGGAGACAAAAATATACTCAATTTTGGCCAATTGATTTAAATCTTGCCCCAAAATACTGAATTCCAATCAAGTTTGAATTTAGTATTTTGCGAATATTGGTTAGCACTGCTGCCTCACACCACCATGGTCGATTCCAGCCTTGGGTGACTGTGTGGAGTTTGCACATTCTCCCCGTGTCTGCTTGGGTTTCCTCTGGGTGCTCCGGTTTCTTCCCACAATCCAAAGATGTGCAGGTTTGGAGAGGGCACTTCTTCAGGGGAATTAATTTTCACACTTTTTTTCTACTCCTTAGGTCCTTTTTAAATCTTTCCCCTCTCACCTTCAACCTATGCCCTCCAGTTTGGGAGTCCCCTACCCTGAGGAAAAGATGAGTAGTCAAATAAAATGTCGAGTCGCAGGATAAATATAAAATGTGGCTCCAGCCTTTCTTGTCTCCGATTGTCATTTGGGCACAAAACCTGTCAGTAACACCAGCAACTTCACAGAGCGTCTTGCGCATGCTCCTCGGTGACAACACACACTGCGCATGTTCGCCGGTGTCAGCAAAACCTGTGCGTGCTCCTGGTTCTCCACGGAAACTGCGCGTGATCTCCTTTTGTTGGGCCAATAGGAAGCACTGGAGGACCGGAAGGAGCGTAGTCCTCCTGCTAATCAGAGACACCCTATTGTCTCTCTCTCTCACAATCTCAATTTATGGAGGGGACAGATTCTGGAAAAGTTGGGCCAGGTCTGTGTCTCAGTTGGCAAACTCATGGAAAATGCAGTACCATGATGTGAAGTGATAGCATTCCCTTGTGGGGTGGGGAAGCAGAAAAGAGATGCATTGTTTAAATGGTGATATATTGGGATGTGGAGAAAGTGAGGACTGCAAATGTTGGAGATCAGATTCGAAAAGTGTGGTGCTTGAAACGCACAGCAGATGAGGCAGCATCCGAGGAGCAGGAGAGTCAGCGTTACAGGCACGAGCCCTTCATCAGGAATGTGTATAAAGGGGCCTCAGCATCCTTCCATACCAGTCAATGCCAGTTGTCAGATAGATGTAGCAAGCAATGAGCAAAGCACGTGTTATATTAGCAAGAGTAATTGAGTCCAGAAGTGGGGATGTCTTCCTGCAGTTATGGGATCATTGAATATATTCAAGGCTGAGTTCATCTGATTTTGGAACAACAAAGAAGTGGATGTTTATGGGGGAAGGCAAGAAAATGGTTTTCAGACCATTGCAGAACAGTTACCGAGTCAAACAACACAGAAACAGTCCCTTCAGTCCAACTACTCCATGCTATGTTCTCAATTAATCAAATCCCACCTGCCAGTGTTTGGCCTATATCCCTCTGTCACAAAGCTGGTCCTTTTACTAAAAGCTGGTCCTTCTTCTCAAGGATGCTGTGTCCTTAGTTTTTTTCAGAGCAATGGTAAAAAAAACCCGGGCTCCAAAGCGACTGGTTTACTACAGAGATGAAAAACGGTATTGGGAGGCAGTTTTGGTTATATGTGAACAGATGAGACTTGAGGCCAAAGCTTTTATGTTTTAAAAGTGACCTGTATAATGAAAGGGTATGGTCAGTCCTGAAAGCTGAAGTCTCGTTTGGGTTAAGCAGTGGACTATGTGGAGAATGACTGCTAACATTCTGGCCTTCTAACTTCAACTGTAAGCCTCTGTTTCAGTTTTACTTTGTTTAAGGGGTTTTTGTTTGGTACTGTTGTGTACCAGCATTGCAAAGAGTGTTGAGTTTCTCCACAGCTTGTACTGTACTTAATAAAGTTTGGTTGTTCACAGAAGTTGGCGTATTGCAGTATAAGAAGCTCAAGCAAAAGAACTTAACAAAGGAACCTAAGGGATAAGTCTTTCATGCAGAAAGTGGCGTGTTTAAGGAAAGAGCTGTCAGAGGAAGTGGTGGGTGCTGGTACAATTATGACATTAAAAGGCATCTAGGTGGCTATACGATTAGGAAGGGTTGAGACGATATGGGCCAAATGCTGGCAAATCGGCCGAGATTAGGTTAGGTTATCTAGTTGGCACGGATGAATTAGACCGAAGGGTCTGTTTCTGTGCCTAATATCTCTATCACTCTGGCTTGCCACTAACATTTGCCACATCTGTGTGTACAGTTTCTATCTGGTGTCAGTGTCAATGCCTTGATATCTCACTCTTAACCGGACTGGCAGTGATGACTTTTGCAATCTTTTCTTACAGACTATCTAAAGACAGAAGTTTCAAAGTCAACAGTTAAAGGGCTTATGTTCAAAATGTTGATTCTCCTGCTTCTCTGATGCTGCTTGCTGTGCTGCGCTTTTCCAGCGACGCAGTTTTTGACTCTGACTCTCCAGCGTCTCCAGTCCTCACTTTCACGTCAGTGTCGGACAGTTACTCAATCCATCAGGACCGCAACAATTTTCAACTATGATTCTGTGAGAAGGAGCAAAGCTTTCTTTTTGGTTCCTGTTTGAGTACGGGGGCACTGGTTGAAAGACCCTACTGTTGCAGCGCACTGAGTGTGGAGCCTGAAACAACTCTGCTGCCTGGAAAGAAGAATTCATGGCGGGGTTGTACACGTGTGTGTGCAGCTGAAGCTTCGGCCATGGAGAAACCCGAGGAAACACAACCTGTTGAGAAACCATGGAATTGTGGCGACTGCGGGAAGGACTTCTGTGTCCCATCTGTCCTGGCGGCTCATCAGTGCAATCACACTGGGAAGAGGCCATTCTCCTGCCCCGAGCGGGCAAAGGGCTTTACTTGCTCCTGTGTCCTGCTAGCCCACCAGCATATACACACTGATGAGAGGACGTTTTACTGCTCCGTATGCGGGAAAGGGTTCACTTGGGTGGACAACCTCCAGACCCACCAGCGATGTCACGCAGGGGAGAGGCTCTTCAGTTGCCACGAGTGCGAGAAAGCCTTCAGCAATTCCTCCAACCTGCTGACGCACTGGCGAGTCCACACGGGGGAGAGGCCATTCAGCTGCCCCGAATGCGGGAAGGCCTTCAGCGACTCCTCCAACCTGCTGAGGCACCGGCGGGTCCACACGGGGGAGAGGCCCTTCAGCTGCCCAGAGTGCGGGAAGGCCTTCAGCTATTCCTCCATCCTGCTGACCCACCGGCGAATCCACACGGGGGAGAGGCCCTTCAGCTGCCCAGAGTGTGGGAAGGCCTTCAGGAAATCGTCCCACCTGCTGGCCTATCAGCGGGTCCACACGGGGGAGAGGCCCTTCAGCTGCCCCAAGTGCGGGAAGGTCTTCAGCAGTACCTCCACCCTACTGAGACACCAGCGGGTCCACACGGGGGAGAGGCCTTTTGCCTGCTCTGAGTGTTGTAAGGCCTTCAGCAATTCCTCTGACCTGTTGTCCCACCGGCGGGTCCACACCAGGGAAAGGCTATTCAACTGCCCCGAGTGTGGGAAGGGGTTCACCCGCTCCTCTAAAGTGCTGACCCACCAAAGGGTTCACACCGGGGAGAAGCTGTTTGCCTGCCCCGACTGCGGGCGGAGGTTCACATTGTTCTGCAACTTGCGGAGGCACCAGTGCATTCAACAATCAGATTCCACCAGTGACACTGCTGTGGGTCACCCCCAAGGCTGAACCTCCTGCCCATTCTGACAGTGGGTGCAGTGAGCTTTTTTTGTTTTGTGCTGGACTCGCACCACCCTCTCTCTTCTCCCCCCCCCCCCCCCCCAACAAGCCCACCTACATGGCTCAGGGGTGGCATGGTGACTCCGTGGTTAGTACCACTGCCTCACGATGCTGACCTGGGTTCAATTCCACACTCGGGGTGACAGTCTGTGTGTAGCTTTCACGATGCCTCTCCCCCCCCCCCCCCCCCCCGCCCCAGCACGTCTGTATGGGTTTCCTCTGAGTGCTCTGGTTTCCTTCCCATGGTCTAAAGGTGTGCAGGTTAGGATGGATTGGCCCATCTAAATTGTCCCATAGTGTTCAGGGACGTGTAGGTGTGGTGCATTAGTCAGGGGTAAATGTAGAGGAATAGGGATAGGGGAATGGGTCTGGCTGGGTTACTCTGCGGAGGGCCAGTGTGGACTTGTTGGGCCAAAGGGCCTGTTTCCATACTGTAGGGAATCTATTCTTTCAAAAAAATTCCTCCAAGCAATATTGATAAAATATGCCGAGTTGGACAAAGTATCCCATCAAGTTTGAGACAAACCCAGAGTTGAAGAAGTCACATGACACCATGTTACAGTGCAACAAGTTTATTTGAAATCACAAGCTTTAGGAGCATTGCTCTTTCATGAGTGCTGCTCCTTCATCACTTCATCTGGCGCCGTGTGACTTCTGACCTTGTCCACCCCAATTCAACACCAGCACCTCTGCATCAGAGTTGACGAATTAGATTGGATTTTATTCGGCCTGATTTAGTGAGGTGTTCATTTGGAAACTCAAAACTGTCGGACCGACAAAGAGGTGCAAATCATAGAGTCCCACAGCAGGAGACAGGCCCTTCGGCCCAACATGGTCCACGCCGAACAAACTGTCCATCAACACTAAGCCCATTTCCCTGCACTTGGCCCATTTCCTTCCATACCTTTCCTATCCACGTATTTGTCCAAATGTCTTTTTAAATGTTGTTAATCGACCCACCTCAACCACTTCCGCTGGCATTTCATTCCATATGTGTACCACCCTCTGCGTAAAAAGAAACATTGCCCCTCACATTCCCTTTTATTCTTTTTCCTCTAACCTTAAACTGATGCCCTCTAGCCCTCACTTCCCCAACCCTGGAGTAAAAGTCTGAGTGCATTCACCCTCTCACGATCTCTTCACTTCTCTCAGGTACTCTCTCAGTCTCTAATGCTCTAAATAAAAATATCTTAGCTTGTCCAACCTCTCCCTTTTACACAGACCCTTGAATCCTGGTAACATCCTTGTGTATGTCTTCAGCACTCTTCCAAGTTTAATAACATATTTGTTATAGACACTGCCCTGTCGACCTATTTTGTTGGAAATATAGGACCTAATCCAAACTGGATAATCTGGCTGATGGGGCAGGAAACCACTTCCTTTCTTGAGAGACAAGTCTCCTGGAAAGAACTGGCTGGCTGACTGATCTACTGACCCTCACAGTGCCCCACTGCCCTCAGTTATCTGGAGGGAGTCCACACATTTGCCTAAGGTGGTGCTTGAAACCTTTATCATCTTTGGGATGGATCCCCATTCATTCCGTGCTATGGAGTCATGCAGCCTGGAAACAGACCCTTCAGACCAACCAGTCCATGATCCCCAACTAAACTAGTGCCACCCATCTGCTCCTGGCCTGTATCCAGTTTGTTAATAGTTTTGTTCAACGTAAGAGTTGGACAAATAAATAGCTGATTGTTGATTTTAAAGTGTTGGGGATTTATTCTTATCACTAGAGACGTTTACACCACTTTTAATGCTAATTTTACAGATTATTAGGTGACATGGTCCTCTGGGTGTTTCTGTTTGAGAAAGGTGGTGCTGTCAGCCTTCGCTTTATAAGAGTATTGATGTGATGTACTGCTGAATGCAATGGAGTCAACATGAATCCCAGCCTCTCTCTGTGGTTGTGGGTGAATCGCCTTAATTTGGCTCTTAACTCGGCTCTTAACTCAGAAACTGCACACAATTAACTGCTGAAACAATGATTTACACTTTATTGTATGTAGCAACCAAAAATAAAACTCCTCAAGTAACCAAGTTCAACCTCACAATTTGGCTATCACCCAATTGATGGCAGAATTTAACTGAGTTTCCACCATAAGTATCTGTCTCTGGAAGTGTTCAGGGATTCAATGCAGCATTCTTCTTCCAAGTATTGCTGCCACATCATTCTGAGGTTGAATTCTGGTGGAGATTCCTCGCTTTCAAATCTGTGATGTGATGCTTCTTTAGATTCTAACACCACCTCCCCACACTTCTGGAGATCTCCAGTCTGTCACTTACCTTCTTATCCTCAAGGTTTAGTGGTTTGCTTGGTACAGCCTTTCCTGCAAAAAAACCCCTTTACGTCAGAGCCTTCCTTCCACAGACAAACTTAATTGTCCTTTTGTCATGAGCTTATTAAACACTTAGCTCATCTGTCCCAGGAAACAGCTTGTTGTTTTGCGTCCTTCTTCCCAGGGATGGTTAACTAGCAGAAATTAGGCCATTCAGCCCATTGAGTCTGCTCCACTATTCAATCATGGCTGATATGTTTCTCAACCCAATTCTCCCCGTAACCCTTGATACTTTAGAATGATTGAGTCTACTCCACCATTCAAAGGGCTGAATGGCCTAATTCCTGCCTCTGAGGTGTTCTGATGTAGCAATTTCTCAGTGGCGGTTTTGTTTCTTGGTCCAGAAAGAGTTCCTGCTGACTCAGGGAATTTGGAAAGTTCTGCAGTTTAAAGGACCACACCACATTCCCATCTGCCTCCGCTTGAGATACTGGCAATTCCCAAGATCCCTTGATATCCCTGAAAACAATCAAGGTGTCTGGAAATCTCTGCTGCTACTCTGGAACAGAAGGATTATGGGGAGAAAATTCAGAAATCTGATGTGCAAAGAGACTATGGAGTTTTACTCCAGGATTCTCTCAAGGTAAACTTGCAGGTTGAGTCAGTGGTTAGGAAGGTAAATATTTTGATCAGACTTGAATATAAAAGCAGGGATGTACTTCTGAGGCTCTGAGAGGCTCCGGTCAGGCCACAATTGGAGTACTGGATGTAGATTTGGGCCCCATATCTCAGGAAGGATGTACTGGCCCTGGAACATGTTCAGACGTGGTTCACAAGAATGGTCCAGGAATGAAGACTTTAACATATGAAGAACATTAGAGGACTCTAGGTTTATACTTCATGGAGTTCAGAAAAATGAGAGGGGATCTAATGGAAACCTACAGAATAATGAATGGCGTGGATGTTGGGAAGATGTTTCCATTCGGAGGAGAGACTAGAACCTGAGGGCTCAGCCTTCGCGTCAAGGGAAGACCCTTTAGAACAGAGGCAAGAGAAACTTCTTAAGCCAGAGTGTGGTGAATCTGTGGAATTCACCGCCACAGAAGGCTGCGGAGGCCGAGTTACTGAGTATATTTAAAACTGAGATAGATCGGTTCTTGAGTGTCAAAGGGTTCAAGGGTTATGAGGAGAATGGGGTTGAGAAACGTATCAGCCGTGATTGAATGGCGAAGCAGACTCAATGGGCTGTGGCCTAATTTCTGCTCCTATGGTCTTATGATATGCTGATGTGTGGAGGGGTGAGGAGGGGGAAAAAAAGAGATGAAGAGAGAAAGGCAGTTAAGGTGAAGCTCGATAGAGACGAAGGAAATATAAGAATTGTATGATAAATGGCAGAACACATAGGAGCACTGGCGGACAGAGGGAACTGGGCATATAGATCCTTCAGTGTAAGAGTTACATTACAGCTGTTTATTCTGCACACCTGCGTTCGATTTTAGTGTCAGGCAACTATCTGTGTGGAGTTGGCAGATTGTCCCTGCACCCCACCTCCCGTGTCTGTGTGGGCTTCCTCCGGGTACTCCGGCTTCCTCCTACAATCCAAACTTGTATAGGTTAGGATTAGCGAAGCTAAATTACCCATAGCGTCCAGGGAGAGGCAGGTTAAGTTGGATCGTCTGTGTGTAAATTGCCCCAATGTTCAGGGATGTGAAAGTTCGGTGCATTAGTCAGGAGTAAATGTCGATAATGGGGGTAAGAAAACGGGGCTCCATGTGTTAATCTTTAGAGGGCCAGTGTTGACTTGTTGGGCTGAATGGTCTGTTTCCACGCTGGAGGGATTCTGTGATAGTCAGAGGTGTTTTTTTCCCTCCAAAGTGGAAAAGTCAACTAAAAGAGGTTCAAGGTGAGAGGGGGACTGTTTGGGGTCGAAGTCGTGGGGGTGGGGAATTTACACAGAGGGATGGTGAGTTTCTGGAACGCACTGCCAGTGCAGGTAGTGGAAGCAGGCACCTTAACAACGTTTAAGATGTATCTTGATCGACGCATGAACGGGAGGTGAACAGAGGAACAGAAACCACACATGGGCAATAAATAGCAGATCTAAGTAAGGATTAAGAATTAGCACATGCTTGGAGGTGGTGCCTAAACTAAATAAGAAGGGCCTGTGATTGTGCTGTATTGTATTGATACAGCTTTCCCCCACTATTTGAAAGTAGAGTGTTCCTTTCATAAGCCGAAATGGCCTAAAGCAAAGAAGCAATTACCATGAATTAATTTATATTGTGCCTTTCTTTGTAAAAGCGACAATCCTCTTCAGATTTCTTTCGGTTTGTGAGAACAGGTATTAATGTAGGTCTTTTGTAAAAGTGAAGTAGTGTAAAGTGAACTTTCGAAAAGTGGGGGATACCTTTATGCTGATGGAGGGGAGACGGGGGAGCAATGAAGAGGGGTGGATGGAGGCTCTGGTGGAGAATAAACACAGAGACCAATTGAGCAGCTTGGCCTGGCCCTGTGCTGGAGACTCAATGGGATAGAGACAAATGTATCTATTTCAGGTATACCTGCAGTATGCTTCATCCAGGATAAAAAAAAATATCCTTCATCTGCTTCAGCATACGGCAGATGAGCAGTTTCTCCCTGGTGTGGACCAAGAGGTAATGCGACTGAGTGAAGCCTTTCCTGTGCTGAATGCAGGTGAATGGCCACTACCCAGTGTGCAAATGCTGATGAATATCGCGCAGGCGGGGAAGGGAAACCGTTCCTACACTCCCTGCATTTTCATGATTTCTCCAAGGTGCAGGTGTCCTCATATTTCTCCAGGTTCAACAATCAGTTGAAACTCGCTCACACTTACAGCATATGCGTGGTGTTACTGGTGAACCCTCTGATCATTGGAGGACTCACTCATTCAGTCTGTAAAGCATGTTCCAGTCACGACTCTGGTGTGTGGGTATATGAGACTCTGAGTTTCCAGTCACACTGACGTTTAAAACCTAACAAAGCAGGCAGACCTCCTCCCCTTTGTTTTCAAGGCCATCAATATCCAAGTCCTGGTGAATCAAGCAACTGTCAGACTTGTTTGGTCTGAGATTTCTGCCTCTAAATTCTTCTCTTGCAATCTCTTTCCACAGGAATATTACAAAGGTCATCGCTGTCAGTCCACAATAGAAAATCAGAACACACAATTCTAGTTTCTGTGGAACATTCTTTCCTCTCTTAATACCCAAGATCTTTGTGCTGATCTATATGTAAATGTATACAGCAGGGTAATGTGGTGGATTGCATACTCCATGAAGAGTTCACTCAAGTTGCTGAATGAACATCTATCATGTGGTATTGACGTTCTTACTGAAGATATACAATATTCTGCAGTACAATATTATGAGCCCAGAAACACTGCACATCATGCTTTTAGAGCCATAAACATTCCATCAAATATGTAACATATACCCCAGACTTATCTGTCTTATATTAACGCACGGTTGTCTTACATTTCCAGAAGACTCAGATTTAAGTTTTAAGTGTGACCTTTTGTAAAAGAAGCCGTCTTTTGGACTCCTTCCATGCTATACTGACTCTATTACTGGAAATACATCCATACTACACCAGGATTCATGGATCAACGACGTGAGGCTTATCTTTACTCTCTTATAATTTTCTCTTGCATAAATGTTTCGACGAATGCCAATGCTTTTCACCAGTCACAGAGTCAGAGACATAAAGCACAGAAACAGATCCTTCAACTTAACTTGTCCATGCTGACCAGATATCCAAAATTAGTCTAGTTCCATTTGCCATCACTTGGTCCATATCCATCTAAACCCTTCCTATTCATATACCCATCCAGATGCATCCACCACTTCCTCTTGCAGCTCATTCCATACACACACAACCCTCTGCAAAAAAAGGTTGACTGCAAGGTCCCTTTTAAATTTTTCTCCGTTCGCCCTAAACCTATGCCCTCTAGTTCTGCACTCCCCCTATCCCAGGGAAAAGACCTTGTCTACTCACCCCGTCAACACTCCTCAAGTTTTTATAAACCTCTTTAAAAAACACACACTCAGCCTGCGATGCTCGAGGGAAAACAGCCCCATCTTATTCAGCCTCTCCTTATAGTTCAAACCCTCCTACCCTGGCAACAGCCTTGTGACTCTTCTCTGAATCCTTTCAAGTTTCACAGCATCCTGCCTATAGGCGGGAGACCAGAATTGCACACAATATTTCAGAAGAAGCCGACTGAAACTGACTTTTGCAGAGTCTGCTCCCTGCTTGGATTCATAATCTCTGCCTCCCGTTGCCGCAAGTGAACAGTGCTTCCCCCCCCCCCCCCCCTTCTCTCTCCCTCCCAGGATAAGGAATGGAAAGGTGGAGACATTGCTTCATTCCCAGATTTTGCCCAGAAGAGCCCCCACCCCACCCCACCCCACAATTGTCTGAATGCACAAGTTGGACCATGAGCTTCTGAAGCGACTGCTGCTCCTCTCTCTCTCTGAATGAAGATTGAGCTTCACCCCAGACTGCAACTTCCAAGCATCTGTGAGCACAGCACAGCACATTTTTGTTGAAGTAAGGCATCTTTCCTGAATGTTACAATTAAAGGGGTGTCTTCCCCCTGATATTCAAAGGGATGGTAAGTCAGAGAAGGACCACGCCTTGTGTTGTGTGGCATGTGTGACAGTTGCAACAGGATGTCCCAACTCCTATGCTCAATTCAAAGTTTGAGAAGATTTGTAGCTCGGGTGCTCGTTGTGATTGTGTTTGCCGAGCTGGGAATTTTTGTTGCAGATGTTTCATCCTCTGTCTAGGTGATATCCTCAGTGCTTGGGAGCCTCTTGTGAAGTGCTTCTGTGATGTTTCCTCCGGCATTTATAGTGGTTTGTCTCTGCCGCTTCCCTTTGTCAGTTCCAACTGCAGTGGCCGGTATATTGGGTCCAGGTCAATCTGTTTGTTGATAGAATCTGTGGATGAGTGCCATGCCAGAGAACAGCCAGGAAATTCCGAGAGGCATGGCCTCTAGGCATTATTCCAGTACCACATTTTTCAACTCTGGATCTGGGACAAGGTGTGTGGTGTGGGGGAAGGGGAGTGGAAATAAGGAAACTGGTGAAATCTACATTGATCCTATGTAGTTTGTGGGTCCCAAGGCAGAAGACGAGGTGTTCTTCCTACAAGTGTCAGGTAGCTAGAGCTTGAAGGGGGAGGCAGCAGAGTACTTGCGTGTCCTTGACGGATTGGGAGGGGGAGTTAAAGCGTTCAGCCACAAGGCAGTGGGGTTGTTTAGTTTTGGCGTCCCAGTGCAGTTACCTGAAATGTTCTGCAAGTTGGCGTCCAGTCTCCCTAATGTGGCAGAGACCACATTGAGAGCAATGGACGTATAAATAAATCTTATAAACAAATTGTACAAATCTTAGCCTGCCAGTTATTTTCTTCAATTAAGTTAAAGAAAATTTTGATTAAATTGGGTGTCTACATGAAACGGTTAGTTGATCAGACTCAAGTCATCATCCTCAAATGAGACAATGCCATTAATATCAGTGAACTGCTTTTTTTGTTAGAACCACAAGTTCTTGATTTATTTTCACAACTTACTGATATTCACACCTGCACATTCAATGTCAAACTCTGACATCAGAAATGACATGACACCATTCATTTTTTCTTACAATAATCCAACAAACAAATTAATAACACAGTGAATACCAAGTCTCATTAATATGAAATTAAATTTGACCAAATAAAATGTAAAATCAAGATATGAGATTACAAATGGGGGAAGGGCAGAAGGCAAGAAATGCAGCATCATAGAAGGTGCTCCTCCAGGGAGTGTATTTTACCAACTACAACTGCTCAATATAAACAAACACTCTGACATGATCCTCCGGTTTTAATGTAAACCATAGCCCCATACAGTAGGTACCATTTAAATAAGTTAATAGATACAAGCCTTGAGCAAATCCAGCCTCCAGCCGGACCGCCCGCTTCTTGGAGCTCGGACCTTCCTCCAGCTCCGGGGGGTTGTTGAGCTCCTGGGCTCCGGCCGCCGCCGAAGAAGCCGCGGGCGCCGGCTCTCTCTCCTCCACCGCCGACATTTTTAATTTGTTTTCTCGTTCACCCGGTAACCGTCACCTCCCCCTTCCCGGGCCCCGGAAATTATACAAAAATAAACAATAAACCCCACCGGGGACTGTCTCCTTTTCTTCACAACTTTTGTTTGAAAAGTTCCGGCTTTAATTTGAAATGTATTTTAAAGGTATTTTCTGAGGTAAACGATGCCTGTCTGCCCCCCTCCCTCCGTCAGAAACCGCCCGCTGAGTCGATGAGAAAACCGCAGCCTCGCGCCGCCATCTTTGTTTTTCTTCTTCTTTCCGTCTCCTCCTTCAGTGACGCGCGTCATCCGCGCTGCCTCCAATCAGAGCGCACCTTACTCCACCTGACCAATGGCGGCCGGCTTTGCAGTTAAAAAGGCTGCCACAACCCGGAATGTCGCTCTCCGATTCGTCCGCACCGACTGCAGCCTTTGGGATTGGTGGAGAGGTTCGCAGGCCCTTAACTGTCCCCGCCCCTTTACGACAATGGTCTCGAGGGGTTCAGGAGGAAGGTGTTCTCACTCATTCATTCAACAGGAGATGGGCTCAATTTACTGTAATGGGCTGTGGGGTTACAGTGGTCATGTCTCATGTTGAGGGGGAAGGTGTTTCCTCTCATTCAACAGAAGAGGACCTATTTACTACAGAGGTTTTTTTTTGTGATGCAGCTGTAGTCTCCCATAGAGCCCTGAGGCTCAAGTTTAAATCCCACTGCTCCAGTATGTGTAATAACATACTCAATTTTTTCAGTCATAAGTCACACACCTATAGTCCAACACGTGTATTTGAAATCGCAAGTGCTTGGAGCGTAGCCTCTTCATCAGGTGAAGACATGGAAAACAAAACGTGCAGGAAAGGGAATTCAGATAAATGACCAGCCATGGATGGTGATGAAAGACAGAGCATCTCAACAGTCAATTACCTATTCCCATTCCTATTTCTGATCTTCTTCATACATGACAAGTTGTATATTTTCCAAACATTAATTTTATTTCCATGGTTTAAAAATGAATATTTAAGAATGGTCAGTTTATTCTTTCTCACTTGAGCACATTGTGACCCATAACTATTTAGATACCACTGTTAATATCATAGCCCCTCTCATGAGATATCAGAGGAACAATTCATAAACAAAATTTGACACTGTGTCACTCGAGTAGACACTTGAACAGAGAAAGCTCCCGACAGATATTGGGAACCTAAAGGTTATTGAAGTGAAATGTTCAGAAGAGCAGGTGAACACCCCCAATAAGGGAACTCACCTGACTGACCTAATTATAATCACCACAGTATCCAGTGCTACTCTTCACCGAACACGGATTACTTTCCTTTTCAGTTTCTTTTGAATGCCATAATTGAATGACTCCAACACTCTCTCTCGCAGACCATTCCAAAGGTCGAAGATTTTCAATCATTAATGAAACATGTTCTGGATCTCTCCCAAAACACAATTCATATGGATCTTGCTTCAAATCATTTGCAGTAAGTTCTTCACATGGACAGATTTGCAGCTTAGAGCATTTGTTTAAATTTTATATCATATTGAGGTGGCACAGTGCTTGGCATTGCTACCTCACAGCACTAGGGACCCAGGTTCAATTCCAGCCTCAGGTGAGTGTCTGTGTGGAGTTTGCATGTTCTCCCTCTCTGCATGGGTTTCCTTCCACAGTCCAAAGATGTGCAGGTTAGGTGGATTGACCATGCAATATTGCTCTGTGATGTGTTGGTTATGTGGATTAGTCATACTAAATGCAGGAGAATGGGGTGATCCTGGGTGGGATGGTCTTTGGTGTGTCAGTGCAGGCTCAATGGGACAAATGGCCTCTTTCTGCACTGTCAGGATTTTATATATGTCTGTCTGATTTCTTGCACGTGCTACTTCCTCAAAGGGACATTTTACTGTCATGTTCAGTACTGCAGTCTCTATATTTTCATACATACCTCTAAATTAGGTTTGAATGAAATCCCCCCCCATTTCACTGTATTTTAGCTACTATTCCCCCCCCACCCCTTCCATTCCTTATTCATTTTTCCATTACCTGTGTTATGATCCCCTCCTCTTTATATATATTATTGTAGACAGGCTAAATCTAGTTACCATGTCTCTAAAATATGAGATGAAATATGATCGCATACTTTGAGTCCATTACTACAGCTTGTTAAGGTCTCTTGCCAAAGAGAACTCTTAATCGTGCATCCTTCGGTAGGATTATATTAGGATATCTGGTCAACATGGACGAGTTGGATTAAATGGTTTGTTTCCGTCCTGTGCATCTCTATGACTATGACTATCGAATAAGGGCCTGGAGCAGGCAGGTGGGACTAGTTTAGTTGGGGATCATGTACTGAACAGTCTGTTTCCAGGCTGTATGACTACACAGCCTCAAATGAATGGGGATCAATCCCAAAGAGATATTAAAGGTCTCGAGCACCACCTTAGGCACATGTGTGGACACCTTCCAGATAACTGAGAGCAGTGGGGCACTGTGAAGTTCAGTACATCAGTTAGCCAGCAAGTTCTCTCCGGGAGACTTGTCTCGAGAAAGGAAGCGGTTTCCTGTCCCATCAACTGGACTGTGGATCAGTTTGGAGCAGGTCCTATATCTCTGACAACATAGGTGGACAGAATCGAGAGTGTGGTGCTGGAAAAGCACAGCAGGTCAGGCAGCATCCAAGGAGCAGGAGAATTGACATTTAGGGCATAAACCCTTCATCAGCAATGAGGCTTGTGGGCCGGGAGGGCTGAGAGATAAATGGAATGGGGGGGGGGGGGGTGTTGGGAAGAAGGTCGCTGAGAATGTGATAAGCAGATGAAGATGATTGGTCGGAGAGGAGGGTGGGGTGGATAGATGGGAAAGGTGATGGACAGGTCAGGAGGACGAGTGGAGGATTGGGGCTGTGATAAGGTGTGGTGGGGGGGAAGAGGAGGAGGATACACGAGGAAACTTTTGAATTCCACATTGATCCCATGTGGTTGCAGGGTCCCAAGGTGGAATAAGAGGTGTTCTTCCTTCAGGCGTCAGGTGGTAAGGGTTTGGCAATGGAGACAGCCCAGGACCTCAATGATCTTGATGGAATGGGAGGGGGAGTTGAAGTGTTTCAGCCACAGGACGGTGGGGTTTGTGGGTGTCCCAGAGTGGTTCTCTGAAACAATCCACAAGTTGGCGCCCTGTCTCTCCGACGTAGAGAAGCCCACATTGGATGCAATGGATACAGTGGATGACACTGGTGGAGGTCGAGGTAAATTTCTGTCAGATGTGGAAAGATCCTTTGGGCCCTTGGATGGAGGTGAGAGGAGTGGTATGGAAACATGTTTTACACTTCCTGTGGTGGTGGGGAAGGGGCCGGGAGTGGGGTGTGGGCTGGTTGTGGGCGCACGGACCTGACGAGGGAGTCGCAGAGGAAATGGCCTCTCTGGAATGCTGGTAGGGGTGGGGAGAGAAAAATATACCTGGTGGTGGGGTCCGTTTGTAGGGAGCAGAGGCTGATGTGATGTATCCGGAGGTTGGTGGGGTGGAAGGTGAGGACGGTGGGGGGTGGGTTCTGTCCTTGTTCCGTTGGGAGGGGTGGGGTTCAAGGGCGGTGTTGCAGGATGTGGAGATGATGTGCTGGAGGGCATTGTCGACCACGTGGGAAGAGAAATTGCGAACTTGGAAGGAGGAGGCCCTCTGGGATTTTCTACGGTGGAATTGGTCATCCTGGGAACAGATGCGGCGGAGGAATTGGAAATAAGGGATTGCCTTTTTACAGGAGGTGGGGTGGGAGGAGGCATAATCTTGGTAGCTGTGAGAGTCGGTGGGCTTGTAATAGATGTCCACGGTTAGTCGGTAGCCAGAGATGGAGAGGTCCTGGAAAGGGAGATGTTCCAGCTGAATTTGAGGTCGGGGTGAAAGGTGTTGATAAAGATGACAAACTGTTCAAACTCCTTGTGAGAGCATGAAGTGGCACCAATATGGTCATCGATGTACTGGAGGAACAGGTGGAGTTGAGGAAAATGGACTGTTCCACGTACACGACAAAGAGGCAGGCATAGCTGGGTCCCATGCGGGTGCCCATGGCTACCCCTTTAGTTTGGTACATTGGTTTGGATGCCAGCTGAGGTTTGTGCGGATCACTTCAGTGGGAACGTGCAATCCCGGGCTCAGTGAGCAGCACTGCAAGCAAAGCTCACAGAATCCCTACAGGGAAACAGGCCCTTCAACCCAACAATTCCACACCAACCCTCTGAAGAGTAACCCACCCAGACCTATTCCCCTACCCCATTAGTCTACATTACCCCCTAAACAATACACTGCACCTACACATCCCTGAACACGCTGGGACAATTTAGCTTGGCTAATTCACTTGCTCATGTTTGGACTGTGGGAGCACCCAGAGGAAACCCTTGCAAACATGGGGGGAGAATGTGCAAACTCCACAAAGACAGTCACCCTGAGGGTGGAATCGAACCCTGGTCCCTGGCGATGTGACATAGTGGCACTAATCACTGAGCTACTGTGCCGCCCGTGAGCTAACCTGGGGTTGGAGGAAAATGGGAGGGGTGTGGGGGTGCTGTCTAGCAGAAAACAAAGACTGACGCTCCCCCTGCACCCACTGTCAGAACAGGCAGGAGGTTCAGTCCTGGGGGTGACCCACATCAGCGTCGCCGGCGGAATCTGCTGGTGCCCCCTCTGGTGTCTCTGCAAGTTACTGGACGACGTGAACCTCCACCTGCACTTGGGGCAGGCAAACGGCCTCTCCCCGGTGTGGACCCGATGGTACCTCAGCAGGTTGGAGGCCTGGGTAAAGCCCTTCCCGCATTCAGGACAGCTGAATGGTCTCTCCCCCGTGTGGACCCGCTAGTGGTCCACCAGGTCAGAGGAGCGTTTAAAGCCCTTCCCACACTCAGGGCAGGGGAACGGCCTCTCCCCGGTGTGGACGTACTGGTGCCTCAGCAGGGCAGAGGAATTACCAAAGGCCTTCCCACACTCAGAATAGCTGAAGGGCCTCTCCCCAGTGTGGACCCACCGGTGGGTCAGCAGGTTGGAGGATTTGCTGAAGGCCTTCCCGCACACAGGGCAGGGGAAGGATCTCACCCCAGTGTGGACCTGCTGGTGGGCCACGAGGGTAGAGGCCTAGGCAAAGCTGTTCTCACACTCTGGGCAGGAGACTGGTCTCTCCGCTGTGTGGACCCGCAAATGGGCCAGCAGGTTGGAGGAGCAGGTAAAACCCTTCCTGCACTCAGGGCATTGGAATGGCCTCTCCCCGGTGTGACTGCGCCGATGAGTCTCCAGAGCAGACGGGAAACTGAAGCATTTCCCACAGTCGCCACACTTCCACGGTTTCTCCATGGGGCAGGATTCCTCAGGTTTCTCCATGGCTGAAGCTTCAGCCGCACACAAACGTGTGTATAGCCCCTCCCCGGTGTGAATTCCTCTTTCCAGGCCGTATAACTGTTTCTGGCTCCACACTCAGTGCACTGCAACAGTAGGGTCTCTCATCCAGTCCCACTGATGCTGAAAACATTATGAAACAGGAATCAAAAAGCATTGCTCCATCTCACAGAATCAGAGTTGAAAATCTTTGCTGTCCCGATGGATTGAGTGACTGTCAGACATTGATGTGAAAATGATGACTGCAGATGCTGGAGATCAGAGTCAAAAAGTGTAGTGTTGGAAAAACACAGCAGGTCAGGCAGCATCCGAGGAGCAGGAGAGTCAAGCATAAGCTGTTGATTTTGAAACTTCCGTCTTCAGATAGTCTGTAAAAAGAGATTACAAAAGTCATCATTGTCAATCCGGTGGGAGGTGGGGTCGGAATGAGACAACAAGGTGTTGACACCGACACCAGATAGAAACTGAACATAGAGATGTGGCAAACATTAGTGGCAAGCCAGAGTCAGAGAGAGACACAGCACAGAAACATACCCTTTGGTCCAACTCATCCATGTCGACCAGATATCCAAAATTAATCTAGTTCCATTTGCCAGCATTTGGCCAATAACCCTCTAAACCCCTCCTATTCATACATCTATCCAGGTGCCTTTTAAATGTCATAATTGTACCAGCACCCACCACTTCCTCTAACAGCTTTATACACAAACCAGCTTCTGCATGAAAACTTGCCCCTTAGCTCCATTTCTAACAAATTGCTCTCCATCTAAACCCGTAGCACTATGGCAATCCCAGTCTATGTTTGAAAAGTTAAAATCCCTAACAATAACCATCCTATTACTCTTACAGGTAACTCAAATCTCCATACAAATTTGTTTCTCAATTTCCCACTGACCATGAGGGTGTCTACAACACAATCCCAATAAGGCGATCATCCCTTCCTTATTTCTCAGTTCCAACCAAATAACCTTCCTGGATGTATTCCTAGGAATATCCTCCTTAAGTCCAACAGGAATACTATCCCTTATCAAAAACACCACTCCCCCTCCTCTCTTGCCTCCCTTTCTATCCTTCCTGTAGCATTTGTATCCTGGAACATTAAGCTGCCAGTCCTGCCCATCCCTGAGCCACGTCTCTGTAATTGCTATGATATCATATCCCATCTTCCTAATTATGCCCTGAGTTCAACTGCCTTCCCTGTTAGGCCTCTTGCAATGAAGTAAATGCAGTTTAATTTGTTAGTCCTACCTTGCTCTCTGCTTTGTCCCTTCCTGACCTGACTGTTTGACTCACTCTCTTTCCCAACTGTACCAGTCTCATGTTGATCTCTTTCCTCACTATTTCCGCGGGTACCTCCCCACGCACCCACCTTGCTAGTTTAATTCCTCCCGAGCAGCTCTTGCAAATTTCCCTGCCAGTATATTAGCTCTCTCCCAATATTCAGGTGCAATCTATCCTTCTTGTACAGGTCACACCTCCTCCAGAAGAGATTCCAATGATCCAAAAATGTGAACACTTCTCCCATGCACCAGCTCCTCAGCCATGCATTCATCTGCTCTATCCTCTCTATTCCAACCCACACTAGCTCATAGCACTGGCAGTAATCCAGATTTTTCTTGACTCTAGGACCTCTTTTTTTAAAAATTTGTGCCTGACTTTCTACACTTTCCCTTCAGAATCGCATCCTTTTCCCTTCCTATGTCATTGGTTCCAATGTGTACAATGACCTCCAACCAGTCCCTCTCCCTTTTGAGAACATTCTGCACCCTCTCGGAGACATCCTTGATCCTGGCACCAGGGAGGCGACACACGATTCTGATTTTTCGCTGCTAACCACAGAAGCGTCAGTTTGTACCTCTGACTAGAGAGCCCCTTATCACAACTGATCGCTTGGAACCCAACGTACCCCTCATTGCATGAGAGCATGTCTCGAGACCAGAAACTTGGCTGTTCGTGCAACATTCCCTGAGAGACCATCACCCCCTACATTTTCCAAAACAGCAGACTTGTTTGAAATGGGGACAGCCACAGAAGATTCCTGCACTACCTGCCTACCCCTCCTACCTTTCCGGGAGTTAACCCATCTCCCTGACTGGAGCTGCGGCTTTTTTCCCTTCCTATCATTGCCAAACCATCATACCCCCAGGTCTTGTAAATTCCTCATTTGCAGCGACAGTTCGAGGTACTTATCCACGCAATCCAATAGGATTTGCAAGCAAACACACTTACTGCAGACATAATCATCAGTAACATGGATACTCTCCCTAATCTCCCACATCTGACAGGAAGAGCATATCACTCTCATAAAGGCCACCTTTGCTCTTTCACAATCTACAGACCCAGAAAATAGCACCATCTTTTTGCTCTAAAAAAGTGCTCTGGGCTAACACAGTACTTGTGATTTATATTTTTAAAATTTAATCAAGAGACAGATGTCAGTAAAACATATAATCAAGAAAGAATCCACTCCATTCACGACTGCAGACATAGCTAAGTTACATGTTAAAGACTATACACTTCTCTGTTCCTGTTCTGTGAGCTCCCCCACACAGGTTCCTCCATGGTCAGCTGTGAAGTTTGCTGTTCATTAACCTTTCCCAGATGCACTGCAATGTCCAGTAACTGTGCAGATTCACTGCATTGTAAATTTCTTTTTCTCTCTCCGTCATTTTGGACTCTGATGCATGCCCCTTATAAACCTCTATAAGGTCATCTCTCAGCCTCCTATGCTCCAGGGAAAACAGCCGCAGTCTTTTCAGCCTCTCCCTTTCACTCAAACCCTCCAACTCTGGCAACAGCCTTGTAAAACATTTCCAAACTCTTTTAAAGTTTCACAACATCTTTCTAACATAAGAGACCAGAACTGAATGCAGTATTCCAAAAGTGACCGAACTAATGTGATGTACAGCCATAACATGACTCCCAACTCCCGTACTCAATGCTCTGCTCAATAAACGCAAGTGCCACCAAACGCTTTCTTCACTACCGTGTCTACCTGTGACTCCACTTTCACAGAACTACAAATCTGCACTCCATGGTCTCTTGATGCAGGAACACTCCACACGGCCTTACCATTAAGTGTGTAAATCCTGCCCTGATGTGCCTTTCCAAAATGCAACACCTCACATTTATCTAAATGAAACTTTATCTGTCACTCCTCGGCCCATCAGCCCATCTGTTCAATTCTAATTTAGATTGAACTTTCTTTCCTCTCTTATTTCCTAAACGCTGAAAATCTCCATCCCACACATTCTCCCTCCGTTCTCACTTTGCTGAACCTAATCCGTGCTGTACCTCATCCTGAAGGGTCTGGTTTACACTGATTTACAGCCCACGCAGAATACTGATTGGCCTGGACAGGGTGGATGTTGGGAAGATGTTTCCATTGGTAGAAGAGACTAGGTCCCAAGGGCACAGCCTTAGAGTAAAGGGAAGACCTTTTAGAACGTAGATAAAGGGGAAACCTTTGTAGCCAGAGAGTGCGAAACCTATGGAATTCATTGCCACAGAGACTGTGTTGGGCAAGTCACTGAGTATATTCAAGACAGAGATAAATAGGTTCTTGTGTATCAAGGATATTGAGGGTTGCGGGGAGAAAGCAAGAGAATGGGGTTGAGAAACATGTCAGCCATGATTGAATGGTGGAGCAGACCTGATTGGCTGAATGGCCTAATTTCTGCTCCTAGGTCTTATGGTCTCTTGTTGTCCTAGACATAGTGAGAGAGAACTGGGAGCAGGAGTAGGCCATTTGGTCTTTCAAGCCTGCACCAACATTGAACTGGATATGAAAATACCTACATCTTGGTGGATAGGCTGGGACCTTTTTCACTGGAGCATAGGAGGTTGAGAGGTGATCTTATCAAGCTTTATAAAGTCATGAGGGGTATAGATGAGGTGAATGATGGGTGTCCTTTCCTTAGAGTGGGGGTTTCAAGGTTAGGGAGCAAATTTTGAAGGTGAGTGGAGAAAGATTTTAAAAAGACAGGAGGGACACCTTTGTTTCCCCATAGAGAATGGTTTGTATGTGGAATGAATGTTCAGAGGAAGCGGGGATGCAGGTACAGTTACAACGTTTAAAAGACATTTGGATAAGGACATGAATGGGAAAGATTTGGAGGTGTTATGGACTAGGCCAGACCACTCAGAACATTCTTAAGCAGGCAGCACAGACCATAACTTTGCTATTTGTTTCAGTAAGTGCACAGTGAAAATTACCCAAAGTTAGCTAGGTTGACTACCAGGATTTAAAACAGATAAATGTATTCACAAGAATACAGAATGAAACACAAAGAACAGAATATAGAATACCCACAGAACTCAGTCTATCTAAACTAGACTTAATTATGCTGTTCCTTTCTCCACACAGTCCACTGCTGAACTCACTCAAACAAGGCCTCAGCTTTCACAACAGATCACTTGTCTTTCATTATGCAGGTCATTTCGAAAACATAAAAACTTGGGCCTAAAGTGTCATCGGTTGACGTGTAAACAAAAAAGCCGACCAATACCCTTTTAATTTCTGTAAAAAATCCCATCCATTTTGGAGCCCGGGGCCGTTTTACCACCACTCTGAAAAAAACCAAGGACACAGTATCCTTGAGAAGAAGGACCAGCTTTTAGAAAAAGGACCAGCTTCCTGACAGAAGGATATGGGCCAAACACTGGCAGATGGGATTAGTTTAGTATGCAAACAAAGCATGGGCTAGTTGGACTGAAGGGTCTAATTCTGTGCTGTCTGATTCTGTAATGGTCTCAAAACCATTTTCTTGCCTTCCCCTATAACCATCCACTTCTTTGTTGTTCAAAAGTCAGATGACCTCAGCCTTGAATATATTCAATGACCACCAAACCCCCCCCCCTCCCCACAATTGCAGGAAGTCAACCCCATTTTTGAACTCAATTCCTATTGCCTTGCTGACTGCTTGCTGCACCTGTCTGACAACTGATGCAGAAGGATGCTGAGGTCCCTTTGTACATCGACACATCATTCCTGATGAAGAGCTCGTGCCCAAAGCATCGACTCTCCTGCTCCTCGGATGCTGCTGTGTTTTTCAAGCACCACACTTGACTCTGATCTCCAGCATCTGCAGTCCTCACTTTCTCCACATACCAATATATTATCATTTAAACCATGCACCTCCTTTCTGCCTTTTTTTAAAGCAATAGGCTTTAACTTTACATTGTGGTACTGCATTTGTTGTGCGTTTGCCAACTGAGACACAGACGTGGACCAACTTTTCCAAAGTCTGTCCCCTCCCTGGATTCACTCCCTTTCCCTTCAGTTCGTGCACGTCAGCAACTGAATCCCAGAACGAAAAAGAAATGAAAAAGTGGGTGAGAAAAGAGAGTGTCGTACCCACAGATGTTGGACAGAGTTGCCGTCTGGGGTGAAGCTCAACCTTCGTTCAAAGGGAGAGAGGAACAACCGCATCTTGAGAAACACTCAGCCCAACTTCCGCGTTCAGACAAAGAGGCTGTTCTGAATGGCAGGAGGACCAGGCTCCTTCCGGTCCTCCGGGTGTCTCCATTGGTCCTTCAGAAGGAAGTCAAGAGCTGTTTCCGCGGACAGCGACGAGCATGCTCAGTACTTTTGCTGATACCGCAGTACATGCGCAGTTGTTGCTGACACCGCAGTACATGCGCAGTTGTTGTAGACACCGCAGTACATGCGCAGTTGTTGCTGACACCGCAGAACATGCGGAGTTGTTGCTGACTCCGCAGTACATGCGCATTGTCGCTGACACCGAGAAGCATGCGCAGTACGCTCTGTGGAGGTGTTGGCGTTCTTGACAGATTTTAAGCGTCCAAATGTCAATAGCAGAAAAAAAGCTGCAGCCACAATTTTATTTTTCCCTGTGGCTCGACATTTTATTCCTTTTGAATTTCGTTCGGCTTTGTATGTCTTTTCCCCAGGGTAGAGGAAGTCCAAATCTAGACGACATAGGTTAAGGGTGAGAGGGGAAAGATTTAAAACGGTCCTAAGGGGTAACTTTCATGGAGAGTGTGGTGTGTGTATGGAATGAGCTGCCCAGAGGAAGTGGTGGAGGCTGCTACAATTACAACATTTGAAAGGCTTCGGGGTCAGGATGGGTATCTGAATAGGAAGGTGTGAGAGAGATATGGGCGAAATGCTGTCAAATGGGTCACTAGATCAATTTAGGATATCTGGAGGGGATGGGCGAGTTGGACTGAAGGATCTGTTTCTGTGCTGTATGACTCTATGCGTCTATTTCAATGCACGTTTCAGAAACATGACTGCAGCTTTTCAAAAAATAAATTAATATGCTTTTAGATGTTAACAATGTTTCTGAATATATCATTTTAGCTGTTCTTAATTTTAAAGATCAGCCATTTCTTGCGCACCCCTGTCTTCCAGGTAGAGTCATCACTATAGATTCTATCTCTTTCCTGAGAAAGAGATACAGCAATCAAAGAGGGCACAAGAAAGTATGGTAGAAGGGAGGGAGAATGGACAGTGGAGTGGGGGTAGAGAGAGAGAGGGAGAAAATGACAGGGGACAGAGGGTGGGGTGCAGAAAATGAGGGGAAGAGAGAGAAGAAGGCTGAGCACAGAGAATTGGTGGGTGCAGAGTGTGAGGAGAGAGAGTGGACAGGGACCAAATGGTTGGGGGACTAACAGCACAAATCTCACCTTCCTCAGGACTGGTGTCAGTGTCTCATGGTTTGGAACCCACTCCACCCACAGCAGACCTGAGGCAATTGTTTCTCAATAGATGCTTGGCAAATGCAGTAGAATCATATAATCCCGCTAGGCCATTTGGCCCATAAAATTCAGACTGACCTTCCAAACAGTATCCCATCCAGACCCACCCGTTTTTCCTGCAGTTCCCCATGGTTAACCGACCCTCGGTTGCACATATGTGGACACTTTAGCACGGCCGATCCACCCTGAACTGCACCCAGACAGAAGGGTGAGAACGTGTTAAAGTCCACACAGACAGCTGCTCAAGAGTGGGACCGAACCCAGGTCCCTGACATTGTGAGTCAGTGGTACGAACCACTGAGCCACTGTGCCGCGCAGAGCTTTCATGTTCTGCTTTGTCCTAGTAGTTTCTAACTTCTCATGTACCCTCAGCAGAGGCTCTCTCCTCCTGACATTGTTGGACCATCCCCACTGCAACCTCCCTTTCCCACTTCTCCAGCCTTGAGTACATCAGTTCCTGAATCCTGGCACCAAACAGAGACCAATGCCATCTGTGCTCCTGCTGACAACCGCAGAGAACGGAGACCATCCCTGTCACTGTTCTGTCCCTTACCACCACCTCCCCCTCCCCAATGTTGTTTTTACTCCCACTGCCCAACCAGTTAGCTCCTCCCACCTGCAGCCCTCGCTCAGATCCCCTTTACCTGCCAGACCTGCACTTACACCCTCCTGACCCTGTCCACTGATGCAAACAAAAGGCTCTCTCCAGAAGGGAATGACCATCTCCCAGAATAAGGTGCCTGGTTAACTTTCCCACTTTACCCTCAACATGTCTGCAGCCTGGCTTCCAGCTCCATCTCTCTGAACGAATGTCCTCCATGATGTGTTTGCCCTGGATCACAGCATCCAGAGCCTCCCACCTTCTGCAAATTGAAAGACAAGCCCCACCCTGCCTCTCCAATGTGTGTTGTATAACTGATAGCCAAGTATGGAACCCATGAGGATGGCCTCAACACGGACCTTGGTTTCATGTCACACTACAAGTGACCCCACTCACACAGGCTTGTACCCCATTACTCACACACGTTACCAAGCATGGTCGAAAGCAAACACATGCTCTTATGCACAAACACACACGCTCTCATGCATGCACACACATCAGGTTATGGGGTGAAATTGCAATTGCAGAATTTTATTTGCAGATACATTATATTTTGCTCAAAAAGCACACAATCCATGTGACATGTTATAAATCCCTACTTTGGAAACAGAACCAATCTGACTCAAGATTGGGTTGCAGACAGACTCTAACATGAGTGAATCAGATGGTTTTCTTTCCCCAGGAAATGATTTCATCATTAGATTCTGAATTCCAGATTTCTGACTGAATTCCAATTCCGCCATCTGCTGTGGTGGGATTGAAACTCAGGAGTCCCGAGGAGTTCCCAGAACTGGTTTGATAGTCCAGTCGATAATGGTACTCGGCCCTTGTTCCTTCAATCACCCTGTGATGGCACATGAACTCACTGGTGCCTCCGCAGGTGGGAGGAGGGAGTGATGCCCTTCCCGCACTGACAGCAGGTGAGCATGCTGTGCCTGGTGTGGACCCGCTAGTGCGTCTGCAGGCTGGAAGAATTGATGAATCCCTTCCTGTGCCTGGAGCAGGTGATCAGCCATTCCCTGTTGTGGACTCGCTGGTGAACTTCTAAAATCTCAAAACATATAATCAACAAAGAACCCACTGTATTCACTACTGCAGACTTACGGGAAGGTTACATGTTAAAAACTCTGCAGTAATCTGTTCCTGTGCTGTAAGCTCTCCTACACATGTTCCTCCAAAATCGGCTGTGAATTTTGTTGTTTGTTAATTTTTCCAAGATGTCCAGAGATACATGATTTCAAACAGCAAAGGCAGTTACTATGCAGATTCACTGCTGTATCCGTTCGTAGTATACGTTTCTTTCTCTCTCTCTCTCTCTCCTTTACAGACCATGTGCTTGCTGCCTTTGGCTGTCTTTCTCCATTTTGAAATTGCTGTTGTCTTGATTTTTTTACTCTAAAGTTCCAAAACAATGCATCAACATATAAAACATTAATTGCTGATCCTGGAATTCAAGGAAATCGCCTCCAACACTGAAAAGACCTCAAAAAAGGAGCAGCTCTTACAGCCACAAATCTTCCAATCCTCCATCTTGGATTAGTTCTTGGTAAACCTTCCCATCTCCCAGGTTACAGTTATTCAAATAATTTGCTTTTCTATTTTTGCTAGAAAAGTGGATAACCTCACGTTTATCCACACTGACTGCATCTGACATGCATTTGCCCACTCACTCAGACTGTCCAAATAACATTGTATCCTCCTCACAGCTCACCCTTCCACCCAGCTTCGTGTCATCTGCAATTTGTGACATATTCCAATTAGTTCCCTCATCTAAATCATTGACACATACTGTGAATACCTGGGGTCCTAGTCCCAATCCCAGCAGTTATAAAACATCAATCTGACTGACCATACAAAATAGCAGATGTTACCTTGACGTTCACAACAGACGAAGACCTGATAAGCAATTATGAACCACTGAATTACTAAATCACAGAAGCAGGCCATTCAGTCCATCGTGTCCATGCAGCTCTCTAAATGAGCTTTCTGATGTGCCATTTTCCTGACGTTTCCTTGGAAAATGGTAAATTGCTTGTCATCAAATAATTTTCCAATCCTCTTACCTGAATCTGCTTCAACCACTGTTCCATGCGATGTCTTCCAGATCTATTTACTCACTGTGTGAAATTTCTTTCTCACATCACATTTTCTTCCTTGTAATGGATTTGAAATCTGCATTCTTATTCTCAATGCTCTTACCATGGTGAACAGTTTTTCACTGTCTTTTCTGGGTATGATTTTTCTCATAATTTTCAAAGCTTCTTTTAAATCTGACTTCAGAGAGCAGTTCTTGAGGCCAAGCCTCATCAACAACACAGAAACAACTGAGCATCTAAAGGGACGGCCCCACAGTCATCACTGTGAGCCCCATAGCAACCATTGTTACCTGGGCGGCCATGCATTCAAAATCTGGTCTCTCAACATCACTAGTATTGGCCCACAGTTTGGAAAACTATGATTCTCGCTACGACTATAAAAATGGAATTTTTTTTAAAGCGGTTGTTGGTGAGAAGTTTAATCCTTTCTGTCCAGTAGGAAGTCAATGATGTGTTTAGGTTTCAATGACTCAGTGAATCCCTTCCCGCATGTGGAGCAAGTGGATCACCACTCCCTGTGTGCCTGTGGGGATTACGTTCCAGGTCAAACCGGGAATTGGATCTCTTCCTACAGCCTGAACATACTTCTGGTAACACTCCAGGGGGACTGTGTTTGTGTGGCACAGGTCAGATCATTGGCTGGCTTAGTCCTGCTCCTCGGATGCTGCTGGCCTGCTGTGCTTTTCCAGCACCACTCTAATCTAGATTCTGGTTTCCAGCGTCTGCAGTCCTTGTTTTTACACAGACATAAGGATGCCATTCACACTTTCATGTCTATAATAGTTCCTGAAACACCCACCTATTCTCCAACCCTATCCCCATCATGTTGCAACTGTCCAGCATCCTCGGTAGTGTAGTGGTTAGTATCCCCATCTGTGACTCAGGAGACTGGGAGTGCAATTCCCCGATGGGGAGGATTTGATATTTTTCTGGATGTCTTGTCGCACAGAGGTAGCGACCCTAACCCTGAATCGGGTTCAAGTCCTGCCTGCTCCAGAGTTCAAAAGTTCACAAATATAGGAGCAGAATTAGGCCATTCAGCCCATCAAGTCTGCTGTGCCATTCGATCCAGACTAATCACCCCCATTTTCCTGCCTTCTCCCTTGAAAGGGTTCAGAAAAGATTTACATTATTGTTTCCAGAGTTGGAGTATTTGGGAGAGGTTTAATAGGCAGGGGCTGTTTTCCCTGGAGGTTCGGAGGGTGAGGGGTGACCTTATGGAGGTTTATAAAACAATGAGATACATGGATAGGATAAACAGACAAGGTCTTTTCGATGGGGTGGGGGAGTCCAGAACGAGTTGGCTTAGATTTAGGGTTAGAGGGGAAAGACGTAAAAGGGACCTAAGGGGCAACTTTTTCATGCAGAGGGTGTGCTTGAGCTGCCAGGGGAAGTGGTGGAGGCTGGTACAATTGCAACATTTAAAAGACATTTGGATGGGTAGATGAATAGGAACGGTTTAGATGGATATGAGTCAAGTGCTGGCAAATGGGACTACATTAGGTTCGGATATCCTTTGGCATGGTCAAGTCGGACTGTTTCCGTGCTGCACATCTCTAAGACTCTATAACAAATGTTCAACGAACTGGTCTGCAATTTCCCACATATGGCCTCCCTCCCATTCTGAATACAGGTGTTCATTAGCATTTTTCCAATCCAATGGAACCATAAGATCATACGACACAGGAGCAGAAATGAGGTCATTCAGTCCATCGAGTCTGCTCCACCATTCAATCATGGCTGAGATGTTTTTCAACTCCATTCTCCAGCTTTCTTCCCGTAACCTTTGATCCCCTTGACAATCAGGAACATGTATATATCTCAGTCTTAAATAAACGCAGTGAATCTTTCCCATGTTCACAGATGTTTGGAATATTGTAACGAATGAGTTCACTATCTCTGCTGCCACTTCCGTCGGGACCCAGGGTGTAGGCCATCTGCATCAGTGGACTTGTCTGTTTCCTGTGTACCTTTACCCTCTCAACGTTGATTGTTTAAATTCTACCCTTTCTATAGCCTCTGACTTGCCAATTCTGATAGGAATAGTTCTGTTGTCGGCCAACATAAAAACTGAGATCATCTCTGCCCCAATGAATGTTCAATGATCATTGTTCCCCCATGAACTCACAATTTTCATCTTCCAAGGTACCACACTTAGCTCAGCGACTCTGTTCCCATGAGCATACCAACAGAAGCTTTTGCTGTCCTTTTTGATATTTAGTGCGAGGTCTCTTTTGTAAGTTAACTTACCTATTTTTATTTATATTTTTTAATATCCCTCTATTTATGTTTGAAACTTTCCTAATGTTTGACCCTTCCAGAGGTCCAGAATAACATTTCACAACAGGCTGAAAAGTTAAAAAAAACACTACGTTGAAACTTTTTAAAATCGCCCCTTTCTGGAGGCTGGGGGCCGGCAAAACGATCGCCCCGCCCCCATTGTAACCGATTGTTTGGTGGCCTCCCCAACCACGCCCCCTCAACCCAGGAGACGTCACAGACCTGGGCCCCGCCCCTTGCGAGCTGGCGCATGTGCAGTGCAGGTCCTGCAGAGGGACTGAGGCGGTGTTACTGAGTGTGGGAGCAGAATGGTGCCGGTGGCTGAAGTAATAAGAACCGCTGGAAAAGCTGAGCAGGTCCGGCAGCTCGTGCCGAGAGAAATCATTTCGGGTCCGGTGACCCTCCTTCAGAACAGGACCAGGTTTCAGAAACATCCCGGGGAGGTCGCCAGGCCCGAGCGGCAAGACCTGGCTCCTGCCCCCGGGGAGAGGAGACAGTGAGACAGGGTAGGATTGGGAACCGCGGGAGGAGGGAGACTGGGGAGTTTATAAACTCCTAGGGGGAGGACTGAAGCCTCCAATAAAATCACCACAGGCCCAGTGTTTACTTCACCGGCGAAGGTGCTCCCGGGTTGCCCGGGCAACCGGCCGCCATCTTTGTGAGGGTAAGGCGCATGTTGTCTTGGGCGGGGAGCGCGGGCGGCCATCTTGGTGAGGGCACCATCAACTGTCATTTCTGGGAGAGAATTCCAACCTCGTGGTAACCTCGGCCTTTGACGAGCTTAATTCCCCAGACTGTCCAGCGATGTGCAGGTTAGGGGGGGTTCAGCCATGCTAAATTACTGATAATGCCCAAGGATGTTCTTGTTAGTGTATGTTGACCATGCTAATTTACCCCCAGTGTCCAGAGATGTGCAGGTTAGAGTGGATTGGCCGAGGTAAGTTTATCCATAGTGTTCGGGGTTCTGCAGGTTAGGGTGAAGGTCTGGACCCCCTCAATCGGCTCTCTCGATCCGAAATCGGTCAAAAGAATCACTAGGAGTACGGTCTGTTTAAAGCAAGGTTACCAGGTTAATGACATAAGGCAGCCTAGCACAGATTTGTCCAGCAACACAGGTTAAAAGCTTCTGTGTTCCGTGGCAAAATTACACAATTACATTTTAAAATTGCGCATTATTTATTTTTGTGACAGCACAGCCTGAATTACAAGAAAAAACCAATAAATTGTAATAAGGTGACATGATTGACAGCAGGTTAGTCCAATGATATTTCCTGGGAAACATTGTTTTACGCGCAAAATCATCCCATGCTTGCTAGTTCAAGATTAGTTCGAATACCAAATTACTTATGATTCATATTATGCAAACTCCAATGTTCTCTTTTATTTCTAAATCCAACCAACTCAGCAAAGCAGCAATTCAAGTTCAATGTCAAATCATAATCTGAAGCCATTTTGTTATATTTATTTTAAAATATTATTTAAAATTGAAATGTCATTTTGTGGTTAATGAAAACCTACATACACCTGTTGCTCCTAACAACAGCCTAAATTCAAATTTTAAATCCTGATCTCAATAAAGCAGCAGTTGTCTCATTACCCAAATGGTTGAGACCACAAACGATATAAGTACGGTTTTGATGGCTAATAACTCCTGAAAATCCTCCTACAGAAAAAAGTCACTGAGAGCTGCATATCCCAAAGAGTGATATTACTGTTTTGTAGAGCTTTTGGATTCTTCCATTCTATGCAAAACTCAGGGGAGACTACATTCCTACAGTTACAGCACGAGGAGTACTTACTTTATTCAAAATAATAACCAGGTTTAGTATAGGTAAGGGAGGGACCTTGCCAATAAGAGGCATGCCTGTCTTTGTGACTTCCTTGAGGCTGTTCAATAGATAGGTCTTTTGGTAAGAACAGTTCCACCCATCCCATAATTGGGAAGACATTGGTGCCAGTAGGGGTCAAAGAGTCTTTTGCTGAAGTCAGCACATAACAGACCACTTCATCCCTGTCAAATATTCTATTGTGACTTTGAAGAAACAAATTGTAATCGAAAGATAACATTTCCCTATCTTCTCTTTTGTGGTGTGACCTATTTGGATGGGGCAAGGCTTACCAGGGTAGCTCATAGCACAACTGGTATCAAACTGGCACACAACACCTTTACAGGGTAAAGACCATTTAGACTTGTTCTGTAAATGAACTGTTCAATCTCTGACCACTGCAATAGTCATTCTTGGTAATGTTCAGTCCCTCAGCAGACGAGGACATGTTCCTGGCATAGTTGGTGCACAGTCGCTGGTTGCTCAGGATCGCACAGGTAAACTGTCCCTTCTTGTGCACCATTGCTGGCAATGGCAAGTCCACACAGCAGGGCAAGTTCGATCTTTATCATTCCCCCTCCCACCCCGGCTTGCAAGGGGCTCGTCTGATGAGCTTGCAATGATGGAGATGAACCCAGGGGGAGATGAGAATTTAAAATTTGAATTTAGGCTCTTGTTAGGAGCAACAGGTGTATGTAGGTTTTTATTAACCACAAAATGGCTTTTCAATTTAAAATTGCTTCAGGTTATGATTTGATACTGTGAACTTGAATTGCTGCTTTGCTGAGTTGGTTAGCTTTGGGGAAAAGAAAACAATGGAGTTTAATAATATGAATCATATGAATTTGGTGTTCGAACTAACCTTGAACTAGCAAACACGGGATGATTTTGAGAGTAAAACAATCTGTTTCCTAGGAAATGTTGGACTAACCTGCTGTCAAACATGTCACCTTATTACATTTGATTGGTCTTTTAAGGCTGTGCTGTCTCTTAAATTACACATCATTTACATGTTTTTTTCGAAAGTAATTCTGCAATTTCCCCTCGAGTTCAGAAGCTTTAACTTCTGTGTTGCTGGACAGAATTGGTTCAGAGTGCCTTGCTTTATTAAACTGATAACTTTGCTTTGTACAGTCCGCATTCCGTTCGTTCTTTGACTGATCTCGAGACAGAGGGGTCCCACCTGGGATCCATATCTTCAAGGGTGGATTGGCCATGCTAAATTCCCTCCATAGTGTCCAGGGATGTGTAAGTTCGGTGTATTACTCTGGGATAAACGTAGGGCAATAAGGGGAGGGGTATGAGTGGGTTACTCTTTAGAACGTTGGTTTGGACTTGTTGGGCCAAGTGACCTGCTTCCACACTTTGAGGATTCTTTGAAGGGAAGGGATTTTTGCAAACTGCTCTCCTTCCATCTGCTGCAGAGTTCTGCTGTCGGCCTGTCCCCGCTCCCTGCCCCATTTTTGACATCACAACGCGGAAGTGACCAGATCAGTTTCAATGTGAAACAACCTCCTCTGTGTAACTCCTCATCCTGGGAGGGAGAGAGGGAGGGGGTAATCTGTTCACTTATAGCAACTGGAGTGAATTCAAGGAGGGAATCTACTCTGCCAACTCAGGTATGTGTCTTAATTACCCGGGTGAGGAGGGATGGATGATAGCAATTGGGGAGGGGGCGATATTTTATTTTTATTTTTAAAATGCATCTGATTCCCACAAATAAATGCATCAGGTTCAAGTACAGCACGTGCAATGATCCACATTGCAGCTTCAAGCTGGCTGCAACAGTTTTACATCCTCTGTTCTTGCTCCGTGTTGGCTGCAGCACATTTGGTTTCCTTCCCTCATCTCTTCTTTCTGCCCCCCCGAAGTGTTGATGTTTCCAAACTGACCCTCAAAAGTTCAGGTTATACTTCCATTCTTTCCCAGTTTTCAAAACCCACAAAATACAACTTTCCCAATCCTCTGAGTATCGGAGTTGGGAGGTTATGTTGTGGCTGTACAGGACATTGGTTAGGCCACTTTTGCTCTCGCTCCTTTCAAAAGGACGTTGTGAAACTTGAAAGGGTTCAGAAAAGATTTGCAAGGATGCTGCCAGTTTGGAGGGTTTGAGCTGAATTGTTTTGGGCTGTTTTCCTGAGTGTGGCAAAGGCGTGTGTATACATTTATAAAATCATGAAAGGCATAGATTGGGTAAATAGACAAGATATTGTCCCCTGGGTTTGGGGGTGTCCAGAACGAAAGTGTAATAGCTTTAGGGTGAGGTGGATGAGCAAAGACTTAAAAGAAACCTAAGGGCAACTTTTTAACTCAGAGGTTAGTGAGCGTAAAGAATGAGCTGCCAGAGGAAATGGTGGAGGCTGGTACAATTACAATATGTGAATGACATCTGGATGGTTTCTGAATAGGAAGGGTTCAGAGGGGTATGGGCCATGTGCTGGCATATGGGACTAGATTAATTTAGAATATCTAGTCAACATCAATGAATTAAGACCATAAGACACAGAAGTGGAAGTAAGGCCATTCAGCCCATTGAGTCCATTCTGTCATTTAATCATGGCTGATGGACATTTCAGCTCCACTTACCCACACTCTCCCCGTAGCCCTTAATTCCTTAATTAAGAATTTATCAATCTCTGCCTTGAAGACATTTAATGTCCTGGCCTCCACTGCGCTCCCTGGCAATGAATTCCACAGGCCCACACTCTCTGGCTGAAGAAATGTCTCCTCATTTCTGTTCTAAATTGACCCCCTCTAATTATCAGGCTGTGTCCCTGGATCCTACTCTCCTCCGCCTAATGGAAACAACTTCCCAGTATCCACCCTTTCTAAGCCAAGCATAATCTTGTAAGTTTCTATTAGATCTCTCCTCAACCTTCCGAACGCTAATGAATACAATCCCAGGATCATCAGCCATTCATCGTGTGTTAGGCGTACCATTCCAGGGATCAATCGTGTGGATCTCTGCTGGACATACTTTAGTGCCAGTATATTCTGCTGTTACTGCCGCTGAGTCGCACCTTGAACCCTGTTTATTGGGTGAAGTGGGAGGGGCAAGAGGATCCTTTCTGTCGGATTTGCTGCTCTCGCACCCACTTTACTTCCAGTGCTGTCTGACAGCACCTTCCCTACGGAATTGATCTGCAGGAGCAGATGGAGGACATTTTATCCCTGGATGGAGCGTAATGTTTGTCCTACCCCTGCAGGTAGGTCTGAAATAGATACATTTGTCTCTGTCCCATTGAGTCTCCAGCACAGGGCTAGGCTGGTCGGCTTAATTGGCCTCTGTCAGTGTTTTCGCTCTGCCTGAGCCTCCACCCACCACTCTTCTTTGCCCCTTCCCATCCCTCATCAGCAAACTGGTATCTCCCACTTATCGCACGTTTGCTTTATGCCACTTTGCTTTTACAAAAGACCCACATTAGTACCTGTTTTCGCTAATCAAAAGAAATCCCAAGAGGATTTTTGCTTTCATGAGAGGCAACGTCCCAGTGAACCTTCCCTGCACCCCCTCCCAGAGCTTCCACGTCCTTCCGGTAGCATGCTGGCCAGAACTGCACGCAATGTTATGAATGTGGCCGGAATAAATAGCTGTAACATAACTCGCTAACTCTTACACTCTAGGCAAGCGTGCTGTATGCCTTCTTGACCATGTGCCTGCCTGCTTTGCCACTTTCAGGGATCTATATGCCCAGATCCCTCTGTATGCCAGATCTCCTATGCTTTGTAATTTAATGTACACTACTTGTATTTCCTTCTCTTCCTTTCTCCCTCATCTGTATCCAGCTTCCCCTTAATTGTATTCCTCTCTTCATCTCTTTCCCCCCGTTCCTCACCCCTCCACACATCAGTGTATCATAAGACCATAGGAGCTGAAATTAGGCCATTCAGCCCATTGTGACTGCTCTGCGATTCAGTTGTGGCTGATAAGTTTCTTAACCCCATTCTCCCAGTAACCCTTGATCCCTTTCATACTCAAGAAACTATCTTTCACAGCTTAAATGTACTCAATGACCTGGCCTCCACAGTCTTCGGTGGCAGTGAATTCCATATATTCACCACTCTAGCTGAAGAAGTTTCTCTTTACCTCCATTCTAAAGGGTCTTCCCTTTGGTCTAAGGCTGTGCCCTTGGCTCCTAGCCTTTCCTACCAAAGGAAACATCTTCCCAACATCCAGTCTGTTCAGAATTCTGTCGGTTTCAATTAGATCCCCCGTCATCGTTCTCAATTCCATTAACTCTAGACCCAGAGTCCTCAAACATTCCTTATTTGTTCTGATGTTCATTCCTGGGACCATTCTTGTGAACCTCCTCTGAACACACGCCTAGGCCAGTACATCCTTCCTGAAATTTGGGCCCAAAACTGCGCACAATGGCCTGACCAGAGTGTTACAAAGCCTCAACTACATCCCTACTTTTACATTCAAGTCCTGTCAAATTAAATGTCATAATTGCATTTGCCTTCCGAACTACTGTCTCAACCTGTAAGTTTACCTTGAGAGAATCCTGGACTAGAACACCCAAGTCTCTTTGCACCTTAGATTTCTGTATTTTCTTTAGTTCCAAGGGTGACTGTTGGTGTCGGGGCAGCACCAGAGATTTCCTGACATGCAGATTGTATTCGGGGGTACCAAGTAATCTGAGGAACTGGCAGTATCTCAGGAGAAATAGTTATTCCTGGAGGAGGTAGAGAAGAATGTGGTGTGATTCTGTAAACTCGAGGTCTCCAGAAGTGTGCAGAGGTGGTGTTAGAATTTAACACCATAAATTTGAAAGCGAGGAAACTCCACCAGAATTCAATTATCAGACATGACAGGCCAATGGTGTCTGTCTGTGATGTTAGAATTCTATGATGCTTGGAACTGAAACATAACTTTCAACCCCATGTATTTCATCTCCTTTGTAATAGAGGCCTCTATTTGTCTTTTTCAATTGGTTTTTGTACCTGTCTGCTACTTTTGATGATTTGTGTACTTGGTCTCCAAAGTCTTTTTTCCCCTTTTATAGTGCTTAGTTTCTAATAATTTAGCAGTTCTCCAATCAGTCTTTCTTGGGTGAAAAGGAAATGGTTCTGATGTTGTCGTATTGGGTGACATTAAACATTTTTTCCACTCATTCGTTTAACCCATGAATGCTGTTTTGCTTCTTCCTGCTCCTTTCTGCACAAGTTGATGCCCCTCTGCCCCTGGATAGTTGATAGTTGACCAAGAACTGGATAGGTGTCCCCTTGATCCAACCTCTCGAGCAATAAGCTATCAGTAACTAAGGACAAAGGTCTTGGACTCCAATTGTTAGGAGTAAACCTCCACTAGGGACAGATTCTTTGGACATGATCTTTGCTTTTGGCACAGAGGCAGGAAACATCTCACCTGTTTCAGATAAATCAAATTACTGACTGTCAACTCCTTTGATACTGACACTGTCATGACACTGTCAACTCCTTTGATGCTGAGCAGCGTGAATTGAGTATTTACTGGCCCAACAAGAATGGATTTCCCAAACTGCCACAGTGTTGGTGACAGTCATACACCCAAACCAGCTGCTAGTAGGGATCAGCCTTCTCTCTGAATCAGGAGGTCACAGGTTTAAATCACAGGATGTTGCTGGTAAGAGGTTCAGTGATGGAAATGTCATTCAGTGGAAAATACTAATAGCTCCCAGAAATTATGGAGAATGTTGGGGCTAGTATAAATGAAGAACTGACGGATATTAATATGTATGAAACAAAAATGCATTAGAGAATTGAATAGGATTTAAAGTAGCTAAATTCCCTGGGCTTGGTGGTTAACGCTAGTTCACTGGAAAGTGGTAATTGGAAAGTGGCACATGTCATCCCACTGTTTTAGAAAGCAGGGAGAGCACAGGGAATCTATAATGAAAGGTACAACAACAGGACAGTTAAAAATTAATGATAGGACTGAGCAGAATCAGCATGGGCTTATTGGAAATATATGCTAGTCAAACTCAGGTCATTATAGCTAGCAGAATATATGAATGTCCAAATTAGGAGCTGAAGTAAGCCATTCGGCTTATGATGGCTGATTACTTTGTGTTATACATTGCACATTTGCATCCGTACCCATAACATTAGACTCTTCTTAGGCAAAGGAATTAATCGACTTCTGCCTTAGAAATATTCAATGGTCCTGGCTTCACTATCTTCTGTTACAAAGTATTCCAAAGCTGCACAACCTTCCAAAAAATTTCCCTCCTTCTTTGTCACAAATGATTGCATTTTTTGAAGAAGTAACAAAGAGGATTGATGAGGGCAGAGCAGTAGATGTGATCTATATGAACTTCAGTAAGGTGTTCGACAAGGTTCCCCATGGGAGATTGATTAGCAAGGTTCGATCTCGCGGAATTCAGGGAGAATTAGCCACTTGGATACAGAACTGGCTCAAAGGTAGAAGACAGAGGGTGGTGGTGGAGGATTGTGTTTCAGACTGGAGCCTGGGACCAGTGGAGTGCCACAAGGATCGGTGCTGGGCCCTCTACTTTTTGTCATCTACGAAAATGATTTTGATGCGAACATAAGAGGTGCAGTTAGTACATTTGCAGATGACACCAAAATTGGAGGTGTAGTGGACAGCGAAGAGAGTTACCTCGGATTACAACAGGATCTTGACCAGATGGGCCAATGGGCTGAGAAGTGGCAGATGGAGTTTAATTCAGATAAATGCGAGGTGCTGCATCTTGGGAAAGCCAATCTTAGCAGGACTTATGCACTTATTGGTAAGGTCCTCGGGAGTGTTGCTGAACAAAGAGACCTTGGAGTGCAGGTTCATAGCTCCTTGAAAGTGGAGTTGCAGGTAGATGGGATAGTGAAGAAGGCATTTGGTATGCTTTCCTTTATTGGTCAGAGTATTGAGTACATGAGTTGAGAGGACATGTTGCGGCTGTATTGGACATTAGTTAGCCCACTGTTGGAATATTGCGTGCAATTCTGGTCTCCTTCCTGTTGGAAAGATGTTGTGAAACTTGAAAGGGTTCAGAAACTATTTTCCAGAATGTTGCCAGGGTTGGAGGATTTGAGCTGCTGGAGCATCGGAGGCTGAGGGGTGACCTTATAGAGGTTTACAAAATTATGAGGGCATGGATCGGATAAATAGGCAAAGTCTTTTCCCTGGGGTCGGAGAGTCCAGAACTAGAGGGCATAGGTTTAGGGTGAGAGGGGAAAGATACAAAAGAGACCTAAAGGGCAACTTTTTCACGCAGAGGTTGGTATGTGTATGGAATGAGCTGCCAGAAGAAGTGGTGGAGGCTGGTACAATTGCAACATTGAAGAGGCATTTGGATGGGTATATGAATAGGAAGGTACTGGCAGGTGGGAATAGATTGCGTTGGCATATCTGGTCAGCATGGACAGGTTGGACCGAAGGGTCTGTTTCTATGTTGTACATCTCTATGACTCTATAAATGGGTGATCTAATTGTTCGTTCACAACAGTAAGTAAACATCCTTCAACATCCATCTTTTGAAGACCATTCAGGCTCATAGAAACTTCAATCAAATCACCCCTTGCTATTCCAAACTCTGGTTGAAAGTCAGACCTGCCTGTCTAATGATTTTCCATGAGACAGTCTGTTCAATCCAATTTACCTTCTGTGAATTGGCTTTAATGCATTTTCATTCTTCCTTGGATAAGGATATAAAAGTTGAGCACGGTGTTCAAGATGTAGTCCCACCATTGCTCTGTAACTGAGGCATAATCGCCTTACATTTATGTGATTGGCCTTTCTAATCACTTGCTGTGCTTGCATTCTAACTTGTGACTTATTTGCAAGGCCCCCGGATCCCTCTGCATCTCAGAATCATGCAGTTGTTCTCCAAATAGGTAACAAATTGCATTTTACCATATTGTACACCACTTGCAAGAGTTTTGCTTATTTATTTAACCAATCTATCAATCTGCACAATTGATATGTCATCCCCACAATGTACATCTCCATCTATCTTTGTGTTGCCTGCAAATGTAACCACATACCTTTGATCCCCTCCTGTAAGTCATCTATATAATTGTAGAAAGTTGAGGAGCCAGCAGAGATGCCTGTTGGAACCCCACCATACATTGTCATATACAACCAATTTGACAAAAGAACTATTTTTGCATATTCTGTTTTCTGCCAGTCAGTTGATGTTCTATAACTATACTTTACACCATGAGCTCCTCTGTGCAATATGCTTTTTGTGAAAACATGTCAAACACCTTTAGGATATTCAAGTTCAGTATATCCACAGGCTTCAATTTACATACTCTTTCAAAGAATTCCTTTAGGACAGCATGGTGGCACGGTGGCTCCCTCTCATGGCCAGAGACACCTACTTGATTTCAGCCTTGAGTCGATTATCTGGAGTTTGCATGTTCTGTCTATGTCTTTGTGAGTTTCCACTAGGGGCCCCACAGTCCAAAGATGTGTAGGTTGGGTGGATTAGCATGCTGGATTGCGTAATGTCCTTGGATGTACAAGCTAGGTGAGTTAGCCATGCTAAATGCAGGGTTACGGGAGTAGAGTGGCGGTCTGGATCTGGGTGGGATGCACTTGAGGGTTGGTGCAGGACTTGATCGGCCAAATACTCTCTTTCCACACTCTTGGAATTCTATGAATAAATTGGTGAAACAACATTTCGTTTTCATATTAGCATGCTGATTCTTTTCAATTACCACGAGCTTTTTGACATAGTGGTTATAATCTCCTTAATTGATTCAAAAACAAATGTTTAATTGCCATAGACTCAAGGGACCACATCTTTCCCTTTGAGAACAGAAATATTAAATATGTTACTCTCCAGTCTGAGGAAAACTTGCCTGAATCTAATAAATCTTGGAAAATTAACATTAATGCAAATATGAACTCATTAGCCACCTTTTAAAATTCTATGATGAAATCCACCTGTACCCAGAGATTTGCCAGCCCATAGCACCATCAGTTTGCTCAATAGCATTTATCTAATGATTCTCATTTCACCAAACTCCTCTGTTTGTTCAACCTATGGGGTTAAAGGCAGGATTCTTGACCATGTGGTGGAACAGAGGGATCTTGGAGTCCAAGTCCATAGATCGCTCAAAGTTGCCACCCAGGTTGATAAGGTTGTTACAAAGGTGTACGGTGTGTTGGCTTTCATTAGCAGGGAGTTTGAGCTAAAGAGCTGCAAGGTTATGCTGCAGCTGTATGGAGTACTGGTTAGATCACACTTGGAATATTGTGTTCACTTTTAGTCACCTAATCTTAGGGAAAATGTGGGAAAGTGCCAGAGGAAACATCACAGAAGCGCTTCACAGGAGGCTGCCAAGCACTGAGGATGTTACCTAGACAGGGGACGAAATGTCTGCAACACAAATTCCCAGCTCGGCGAACAGAACCACAACAGGAAGCTGTGTAAGCTGAGAGAGGGTACAGAGGAGATTTACCTCGATGCTGCCTGGAATGGAGGGCATGTCTTGGGTTGGGGGAGCTAGGGCCTTTCTCATTGGAGCAAAGAAGGAAGAGAGGTGACTTTATAGAGGTGTACTATATGTTGAGAGGCATAGATAGAACAAATAGCTGGAGACTTTTTCCCCAGGTTAGAAATGACAGGGCATAATTTTAAGGTAATTGGAAGAAGGTTAAGGGGAGATGTCAGAGGTAGGTTTTTTACTCCGATGGTGAGTGCATGGAATGCACTTCCAGGGTTGGAATGAGGGTCAGATACATTTAAGCGACTGCTGAACAAGCACATGGACGGCAGTAAATTGAGGGGTGTGCAGGCTAGTCTCATCTTCAAGTTGGATAAAAGGCTGGTACAATATCGAGGGCTGAAGGGTCTGAACTGTGCTGTATTGTTCTACGTTCTCACTCCAGAACCAAGCAGCAGCAGTATTGGAAGAACAATATTGCGTCAAACCCCTTGACCCTTCCAGAGACGGGCACTGTCGATGGAAACTCAGTTAAATTCTGCCAGCAATCAGGTGATAGCCGGGTGGGGGGAGGGTGGCAGCCGTGAGACTGAACTTGCTTACTTGAGAGTTTTTAGTTTTAGTTGCTACGTGCAATGAAGTGTGAATCATTGTTTCAGCAGTTGGTTCTGTGTGTTGTGTCTGAGTCAGTGACCAAATTAAGGCGATTCACCCACAACCAGAGCAAGAGGCTGGGATTAATATTGACTCCACTGCATTCAGCATAACATCACGTCAATACTGTTAGAAAGGGAAAGCTGACACCAACTCCCACCCCACCAGAGATCTCAAACCGAAACACCCAAAGACAAGCGCATCACCCTATAATCTGTAAAATTAATGTGAACAGTAGTGTAACCTGCTCTAATGTTTAAAAATAAATCCCTGACACTTTATAATCAACAAAAATCCATTTATTTATCCAACAGTAACGGTGAACAGATGAAATAAACTATTAACAAACCAAATAAATCCCTTCTAACTACTGACTGTTCCGGAATAAAACAAGGTTCTCGTGATATGCTGATCCAATAAATATGATTCCCTCTCATAACAAAAAATGGAATTTAGTGTCTCAGATTACAGCCAGGTTACGTGTCTCTTGGAATACTCTGTGCCATCTTCTGTCAGGAATGCCCTTCTCAGTTTTATTTAAATGATGCATTCTCTAATACAGAGATGACTGACATCCAATTTCCCCCTCTCAATAGAACTGAGGACTCTTGGCTCTCGCGAGGGGGAGTTAGAGATCTGGGTGTTCAGTCGATTGTACCCTGAAGGTGGCAATGCAGGTCAGTGGAGTGGTCACAAAGGTTTCATTCGGCGGTGTGTAAATAAATTGTTTACCTGGAAGCCAAGTGATTTGACCAGCTACATCACTCCTGAGATACCTCTGCCTAAAACAACTAAAAATAGTTAGGGTCTGAGCTACCTTCCTAGAATGTTTTGAGGGGATCTGGCCTGGTCCATAACACTGAACACCTGCAAATTGTGTCTCCAGGAAGGATGTAGTGAAACTTGAAAGGGTTCAGAAAAGATTTCAATGGATGGTTCTGAGGTTGGAGGGTTTGAGTTACAGGGAGAGATTGAATAAGTTGCAGGTATTTTTCCCTGGAACATAGGAGGCTGAGGAGTGACCTGGTAGATATGAATAAAATTGAGGGCCACAGATAGGGTAAATAGTCAATCTTTTCCCCAGGATGGGGAATCCAAAACTAGAGGTTTAGGATGGGGGGGAAAAGATTTAAAAGGGACCTGAGGGGAGACCTTTTCACAGAGAGAGTGGTGTATGTATGTAATGAGCTGCCAGAGGAAGTGGTGGCGGCTGGTACAATTTTAACATTTAAAAGGCATCTGGATTGGAACATGAATATGAAGAGTTTAGAGGGATACGGACTAGTGCTGGCAAATGGGATGAGATTAATTTGGGATATGCAGTCAGCGTGGACGAGTTGGACTGAAGGGTCTGTTTCCCTGCTGTGCATCTCTTTTGACTCGAAGTCTCTATAAAAGATACCACATTGCTTCAACTGAACTCTGAAACCCAACGTTACTGACAGATTCTGTGTGTGTGAACCCGAGAGGCCTGGTCGTAGAGATGGACAGCACTGAAACAGACCCTTCGGTACAACCCCTCCATACTGACCAGACATCCAACATTTAATCTACTCCCATTTGTCAGCATTTAGCTCATATACCCATCCAGATGCTTTTTAAATGTTATAATTGTACCAGCCTCCACCACTTCCCCTGGCAGCTCAATCTGTACATGCACCACCCTCTGTGAAAACTTGTCCCTTGAGGTCCATGCTAAGTTGCCAGTTGTGTTAGGGTGGGTTACTCTTCGGAGGGTCGGTGAGGACTTGTTGGGCCGAAGGGCCTGTTTCCACGCTGTAGGGAATCTAATCAAAAGGCACCTGGATGGGTGTATGAACAGGAAGAGTTTTGAGGGGTGCTGGCAAATGGGACTAGATTAATTGAGGATATCTGGTCAGCATGAATGGGTTGGACCAAAGGGTCGGTTTCCAGCACTTGGCCTATATCCCTCTCAACCATTCCTATTCATGTCCCCATCCAGATGCTATTTAAAGGCTGTCATTGTACCAGTCTCCACCACTTCTTCTGGCAGCTCATTCCATCCATGTGTCACCCTCTGTATGAAAAGGTTGCCCTTTAGGTCCCACTTAAATCTTTCCCCTCTCACCATAAACCCTCTGGTTCTGGACTGCCCAACCTCCAGGGAAATGACCTTGTTATTTGCTCTATCCATACGCCTCATGATTTTATAAACCCATATAAGGTCACCCCTCAACCTCTGACATTCCAGGGAAAACAGCCCCAATCTATTCAACCTCTCCCTGTAGCCCAAACTCTCGGCAACATCCTGGTAAATCATTTCTGGTGGAGAAGTCAATGAATTGGGTTAATACCTGAAACACTGACTTTACTGCTGGTGCTGCCTGGCTTGCTGTGTTCTCCCAGCCTCCTGCTTGCCTACTTTGGATTCCAGCATCTGCAGTTTGTTTTTGTCTCGAACGAATGGCAGAGCAGACTCAATGGGCTGAATGGCCTAATAGGCTTAGGTTTGTGCAGATTGTTTCAGTGGGAACGTGCAGTCCTGGGCTCAACGAGCAGTAGCACCCAATGGATCAAAGTTCATAGAATCACAGAATCCCTACAGTGTGGACACAGGTCCTTCAGCCCAACAAGTTCAAACTGACCCTCTGAAGAGTAACTTACCCAGACCCATTTCCCTGCCCTATGACTCGACATTTCCCCCGACTAATGCACCACACCTACACATCCCTGTACACTGGGACAATTTAACTTCACCAATCCACCCTACCTGCACACCTTTGGACTGTGGGAGGAAACCAGAACACCGAGAAAACCCACGCAGGCACAGAAGGAGAATGTGCAAACTCCACACAGATAGTTGCCCCAATAGTGGAATCAAAGCCTGGTCCCTGGCACTGTGAGGCAATGCTACTGACCACTGAGCCACCGTGGGAGTGGGTGCAGTCCAGCAGAAAACAAAACCAGCCCACCAACTCTCCCACTGTCAGACTGGGCAGGAGGTTCAGTCCTGGGGGTGACCCACAGCAGCCTCACCGGCAGAATCCGATTGTTGGGAGCACTGGTGCCCCCGCTGGTGCCTCTGCAAGTTGCAGGCCTGGGTGAAGGCCTTCCCGCACTCAGGACAGCTGAAGGGCCTCTCCCCAGTGTGAACCCGCTGGTGCTTCAGTAAGTCAGAGGAATTGCTGAAGGCCTTTCCGCACTCAGGACAAGCGAATGGCCTCTCCCCGGTGTGGACCCGCCGGTGGATCAGCACGTGGGAGAAATTGCTGAAGGCCTTCCCACACTCGGGGCAACTGAATGGCCTGTCCCTGGTATGGACCCACCGGTGGGTCAGCAGGTTGGAGGCATGGGTGAAGGCCTTCCCACACTCAGGGCAGCTGAAAGGCTTCTCCCCTGTGTGGACCCGTCGGTGGGTCAGCAAGGCGGAGGAATCACTGAACCCCTTCCCGCACTCTGGGCAAGTGAATGGCCTCTCCCCTGTGTGGACACTCTGGTGCCTCAGCAGGGAAAAGGCCTGGGTGAAGGCCTTCCCACACTCAGGGCAGCTGAAAGGCTTCTCCCCTGTGTGAACCCGCCGGTGGGTTAACAAGGCGGAGGAACTGCTGAACCCCTTACCACACTCTGAGCAGGCGAATGGTCTCTCCCCGGTATGGACCCGTTGGTGTTTCAGTAGGTCAGAGGAATTGCTGAAAGCCTTCCTGCACTCAGGGCAGCTGAAGGGCCTTTCCCCTGTGTGGACCCGTCGGTGCCTCAGCAGGGTGGAGGAACTGCTGAACCCCTTCCCGCACTCAGGGCAGGAGAATGGCCTGACTCCAGTGTGACTGCACTGATGAGCCTCCAAGACAGACGGGACATGGAAGCCTTTCCCACAGTCGCCATACTTCCAAGGTTTCTCCACGGGGCGGGATTCCTCTGGTTTCTCCATGGCTGAAGCTTCAGCGGCACACAAACACGTGTACAGTCCCTCCCTGCCGTGAATTCCTCTTTCCAGGCTGGATAACTGTTTTAGGTTCCACACTTAGTACGCTGTAACTGTAGGGTCTCTCATTCAGTCCCACTGATGCTGAAAACGTACTGCAACAGGGACCAAAAAACTTTGCTCCTTCTCACAGAATCTTAGTCAAAACTCGTTCCAGTCCCAATGGACTGAATGACTGTCAAACATTGACTTGAAATTGAGGACAGCAGACGCTGGAGAGTCAGAGTCAAAAAGTGCGGAAAAGCACACCAGGTCAGGCAGCATCTGAGGAGCAGGAGAGTCGGCGTTTTGGACATAAGCCCGTCATCTGTTGATTTTTAAACTTCAGTTTTCAGATCAAATACTCTGTAAAAAGAGATTACAAAAGTCATCATTGTCACTGAGAAGGTCTTTAAACATTTAGACTAAATGTAATGCTGAATTATAGAACACATTTATTACACTAGAAAATAGACAGACAGCAAGACTCAGAAAAGGGGGGCATCTTAAAGAATGTAAAAGATAGGGACACCTCGGCTGACCAAGTGATAACAGGATGCTGTAAGACAATTAAGAAGGTTTGCCTTAGCATCAGTGAATCTGTATGAACAGGACACCAAGTGATAACATTCACAGCCGTTCCATTGTGAAATTAATGACCGTATTTGATTCTGACCCTGAAATGAAACTCGGTACTATCAAAAACGTTGTAATTCATACTCAGTTGCTGCCAATTATAATGGATTCGTATACCCCTTGCAAGCAGGGCCGTCACAGAGAAAATAAATCTTTGCTGTTACAAAACCCTGACTTGAGAGTTCAAAAGGACACTAGAGAGAGACACCATTTTAGTGCTGAGGCTGTTGAATCCAGCAGAAAATTAACTCTTAGTGCTTAGCTGGTATGGATTGAATTTAATTGCATTTTGAGAAGCCAATTCTGGTTATGAAATGCAAATTCTGTAAAAGGAAATACTGAAAGCTTTAACTTACTTGCTGTTTTTACAGACTGCCCCACTGTCAATTCTAACTAATTAGATCTTATGTCTTATTTAAATTTGAATCACAAACTTGAAAAAGTAGGCATGTTTCATTCGAAGACGAATGAATCAGATTGAATGCAACCTTACGGTAACATCTCTGCCTCAGGTACAGAATGGTTTAGTGCTTAAAAAGCAGGAGTCTGCTCCTAGCTTAGAAAATATTCAAGGTCGAATATTGAAGAGATTCTTGCACAATGTGTCGGGAAGCCATTTTATGATGAACGTTTGCCCTCCTTACTAAGAAGCCGTTTTATAAAAGAACTGTATCTGACATGTGAGCTGTGCAAGGTTATCTTGTGAACTCTCCAATTAGCTGAGACTGGTACCTCTTTATGAGAGGAGTTTCTCTCACTCGCAGGCCCCTAACTCAGCTGTTTTTCCCACCTGACGAATGGCTTAGGGCCTGTAGGAGTGATTAGTCAAGCTTCACAGACCTGTCAATGAGCTTTTCTTCCTTATGAATTATTGTCTTTCACTATTATCTGTCTAATTAAGAACATGCAACTTCTTTTTCAAACTTTTGTACAAAGGAAGCCACTTTGTATCAATACATTGGAGTAGCCTGCTGGGCATTTGAACAGCTGGTAACCTACTCTCCTAGATTATTAGACCCAAGTTAGTTTATCTTATAGGTATCAATGTTCTGTTGTCACAGTGATGCTATTAGTGAATAAAGGGGATAACTAAAATTATACTAAACTGTCCATAACAGGTTTTTATTCCAGACTTCCAAACAGTACGATTTCCGGGACGAACCAAGAGGGAGGCTTTACAGGTCTGAGTCCACAAGAGATTCCTTGGGAGGTCTCAAATCTCCACTTTAACATCAGTCCAGGGTAGAAATTCAGAACAAGCAATTCTTTTTCTGCAGAACAATCTTTTCTTTTGTTATTCCACAAAATTGAAAGCACCATCCCAATCTCACTCCCCCATCCATTCTCACTCCACTCTAATTTTCCCGAAGGATGCTAATTTAGGATCTTACAGGGCCAAACAAGTAAAAACATCTCTTTTGAATAACTCTACCTGAAAGTTAACATCTTTCACAACATTGAGATACTGTTCAGTGTGAGCAGATCTGATTTTGGGAAGCAAAGAAAAACTGTATAAATTCAGGATAAAGCTGCAATACAGCGTCTTTAGAAACAACCAGACACAGGGTCAAGGCATTGACACCAACACCAGTGAGAAACTAAACATACAGACGTGGCAAACCATCAGTCTTTAATCTTTTAGAATGGGTTGTAGGTATCATTAATATGTAAATATCAGAACTTCTTACAAATCACCTTCGAGATAACATAAGTTTTGTAACAAAAGGTGACACCTCAGCTCAGACAATGCATTAAAGGTATAAGGTCACAGTCAGTCTGTATCCCAATTTTGAATCTGACAAGTTCTGTTTCCAAAGTGAAGTTTACAAAATATTATATGCATGCACTGACTGTATTGACTGCCAGCAGATTGCGCATTTTTTGAATAAAATCAAATGTTTGGATCAGAAATTGGCTAGCTGAAAGACGACAGAGGGTGGTGGTTGATGGGAAATATTCATCCTGGAGTTCAGTTACTAGTGAGGTACCACAAGGATCTGTTTTGGGTCCACTGCTCTTCGTCATTTTATTAATGACCTGGATGAGGGCATAGAAGGTAGGTTTGTAAATTCACGGATGACACTAAAGTCGGTAGAGTTGTGGATACTGACTAAGGATGTTGTCAGTTACAGAGGGGCATAGATAAGCTGCAGGGCTGGGCTGAGAGGTGGAAAATGGAGTTTAATGCGGAAAAGTGTGAGGTGATTCACTTTGGAAAGAACAACAGGAATGCAGAGTGTTGGGCTAATGGTAAGATTCTTGGGAGTGTAGATGAGCAGAGAGATCTTGGTGTCCAAGTACGTAGATCCTTGAAAGTTACCCAGGTTGATAGGGCTTTCAAGAAGGCATACGGTGTGTTAGCTTTTGTTGGTAGAGGGATTGAGTTTCAGAACCATGAGATCATGCTGCAGCTGTACAAAACTCTGGTGCGGCCAGATTTGGAGTAATGCGTACAGTTCTGGTCACCGCATTATAGAAAGGATGTGGAAGCTTTGGGAAAGGTTCAGAGGAGATTTACTAGGATGTTACCTGGTATGGAGGGAAGGTCTTAGGAGGAAAGGCTGAGGGGCTTGTGGCTGTTTTCGTTAGGGAGAAGAAGGTTGAAAGATGCCTTAACTGAGACATAAGATAATCAGAGAGTTAGAGAGGTTGGACAATGAATGCCTTTTTCCTTGGATGGCAACAGCTGGCACGAGGGGATATAACTTTAAATTGAGGGGTGATAGACATAGGACAGATGGTCAGAGGTAGTTTCTTTACTCAGAGTAGTAGAGGTGTGGAACGTACTGCCTGCAATAGTAGTAGACTCGCCAACTTTAAGGGCATTTAAATGATCATTGGATAGGCATATGGACGAGCATGGAATAGTGTTGGTTAGATGAGCTTCAGATTGGTTCCACAGGTCGGTGCAACATTGAGGACCGAAGGGTCTGCACTGCACTGTAATGTTCTATGTTTCTATAAATATAATTCTGCAAATACAAATTCACCCTATACACTTATATGCATGAGTGCGTGCATGAGAGAAAGCAAATGTCTATGTCTATGCTGTTTGATCACAAATGCTTTATTTCTGTAAGTGTTGTTATAAATCAGAGTTGGGTACTAATAGTTAGATGTAAGGGAGAGAGAATTCCTCAAATTGGGTACCATAAGAATCCTGGGAGACCTTTATTTCTGGCTTACTTCCCAATGAACAAACATTAAACACACTCACCTATTTATTTCTAATTTTGTTTCATTTTTCTTGTTTATTCCCCACTACGATGAGTCTCTCTGTCTGGATGGTTGACAGGCTGGGGCAATGTGGGTTGGGCCTTGAGTGACTGAATGTTTTATTGTTCTGGAAGGTGGAAAAGGGGGTCAAAGCTTCAGCAAAAACCCAGCAGAGCTGAGGACATACGACACCTTACTCTGTGGGAACAGGGAGATCAACAGAGGACAGAGAAATCAGGACCTGAAATCCGAGCTGACACCAGACTCCCCTGTGATCAGTGCTTTGATTAACAGTGCCAACCATCTACCTTTACCGAGCTTCCCATTAAACTTCTCTGTAAGGAGTCTCAGATCATAATTATTCTCTTCAATGTGTGCAGCCAATTCATTCACTTTTGTTACAATGCAGCACACATTCAGCTTTTACTTTTATTTTTTGTGATCTTTTGAATCCAGCTTTGATTGCTGGTACGTTTATCCTCCTTGCCCCTTTTTATCATTCGCTAACATTCATTTTCCACATCACCACACTGCTCACCGGCCTTGATTTGGATTGGCCATGCTAAATTGCCCATTGTGTCCAGGGATGTGCAGGTTAGATGGTTAGCCAAGGGAAATGCACAGTTATAGTTTCACAGTAATAGAAGCAGGAGTCGGCCATTTGGCCCATCCAGCCTGCTCTGCCATTCATTAAGGTCATCATCTCAGCTCCTCCGATCTGCATTGTCCCAACTACCCTTTAATTCCCTATAATGCAATAACCCAGCCAACTGTATCCTGAATATACTTAATTAAGCTGCTGCTACTGCTTCCTTGGGCAGAGAATTCCATAGATTCACCACATTCCAGGGAAAGCAGTTCTTCCTCATCTCTGTCCTAAATCTACTCTCCCTAATCCTGAGGCCATGTCCCCTAGTCCTAGTCTAATTCACCAGCAGAAACGACAGGATAGGATAGGTGGGGTAGGTGTGGGTCTCAGTGGCATGGTCTTCAGAGGGGTCAGTGTTGCCTTTATGGGCTGAATGGTCTGATTCCACACTGTAGGGCTTCAATGATTTACCAAGGTTGTGTGCGCTCCGGATTACAGCTCCCAGAACCTCCCCCTTTCTGCAAATGGAAAGACAAGTCCCACCCTGCCCTCTCGTATGTGTGTTCTGTAACTGCTTAATCATTTCTAGTGAATACAGCCCACACCTCCCACTGCTGCCTGTAACCTTTACAATGCTGATGAAACAATGCAATACCTGCAGTACTGAAAATCGTAAGGCTTCTAACGATACCAGTTACTGATTCACTGCTCCTTCTGATGGACCGCGTTGGAAATACAATGTTGAAGGCTGAATGAAATGAGCAGTTTAAAACAAAAACCCACCTAACCCTTCACTCGGTTCTCCACTCAGCACACTGTCCTTACTGCCAGTAAACCTGAAAGCACTTCATCCCCACAGTGCAATGAATTCCCGCTTTCCACCAGAATTCCAGATGTGCTCCCTCACTCAGTTGCTGTCTCACAAACGAAAGATTTCATTGTAACTTCTGCTCCCACTCAGGGCAAAACATCTTTGAAAACTACTCTGGAAGTCTAGTCTTCACAACCACACTTCTACTTTCACTGAAGACGATTAGAGTCATACAGCACGGAAATAGACCCTTCGGCCCAATCAATGGTGCCGACCAGATATCCTAAATTAATCCAGTCCCATTTGCCAGCATTTGGCCCATATCCCTCAAAACCCTTCCTATTCATGTACCCATCCAGATGCCTTTTAATATATTGTAATTTTACCAGCCTCCATCACTTCCTTTGGCAGCTCATTCCACAGAGACATCACCATCTTTGTGAGGAAGTTTCTCCTCAGGTTATTTTTAAATCTTCCCCCTCTCATCTCAAACCTATGCCCTATACTTTTGGACTCACATATCCTTGGGAAAAGATCTTGGCTATGCAGCCTATCCATGCCCCTTATGAACATCTATAAGGTCACCCTTCAGCCTCCAACACTCCAGGGAAAATAGACCCAGTCTATTCAGCCTTTCCCTGGAGCTCAAACCTTCCAACTCTGGCAACAGCCTTGTAAATTCTTTCTGAACTCTTTCAAGTATCACATCATCTTTCCTGCAGCAGGGAGATCAGAACTATATGTGGTATTCCAAAACATGGTCTAACTCAATGTACTGACCAATGGAGGAAAGCATACCAAACAGCTCCTTCATTATCTGATCTACTTGCGACTCCATTTTCAAGGAACTATGAACCTGCTCTCCAAGGTCTTTTTGTTCTGCTTCACTCCCCAGGACCTTAGAATTGGGTGTATAAGTCCTGCCCCGATTTGCCTTAACAAAACGCAAAATCTCATACTCATCTAAATTAAACTCCATCTGCCACTCCTTGGCCCATCTGCCTATCTAATCAATTCTAATTTATATCAAACTTGCTTTCATCTTTCATTCCCAGAAAGCTGAAAATCTCCATCCCTCAGACTCTTCCCCCATTCTCACTTTGCTGAACCTAATTCCTCTGTACCTCATCCTGAAGGGTCTGGTCCATGATGATTAACAGGCCCACACTCGGAGGGGATCTAATTAAAACCGACAGAATACTGAACAGCCAAGACAGAGTGGACATTGACAAGATGTCTCCATTGGTAGGAGAGACTAGAACGTGAGGGCACAGCCTTCGAGAAAGGGGAAGACTTTTCAGAATGGAGATAAGAAGAAATGTCTTCAGCCAGAGGGTGCTGAATCTATAAAATTAATTGCCACAGGAGGCCAGGTCACCGAGTATATTTAAGACTGAGGTCGATAGCTTCTTGAGTATCAAGGGAATCGAAGGTAATGGGGAGAAAGCAGGGGAATGAGGTTGAGAAATTTATCAGCCATGATTGAATGGTGGAGCAGACTCAATGCGTTGAATGGCCTAATTTCTGTTCTCATGTCTTATGGTCTCACACAGTGTGACAGAATTGGGAGCAGGGGTAGACCATTTGGTTTTTCCAGCCTGCACCAGCACTGAACAGATCATAACTGGATAGGAATATACTTACATCTGGGTGGATAGGTTGAGAGGTGACTTTATAGAGGATTGTAAGATCATGAGGGGTATAGATGAGGTGACCAGCAGGTGTCCTTTCCCTAGGGTGGGGGTTTCAAGATGAGGGAGCAAATTTTGAAGGGGAGAGGAGAAAGATTTTAAAAAGATATGAGGAGAAACTGTTTTTTAAGAAAGTGGTTTGTGTGTGGAATCAATGTCCAGAGGAAGTGGTGGATGCAAGTACAGTGATATCATTTAAAAGACATTTGGAGAAGTACATGAATAGGAAAGGTTCGGAGGGATATGGGCCAATCACTGGCAAATGGACCAGTTTAATTTGAGAACATAGCATGGACTAGTTGGACTGAAGGGTCTGTTTCTGTGCTGTACGATCCTGAAGCTGTTCTCTCCTGGTCTGAAAACCATTTTCTTGGAGATCCAAGATGGCGGTGGTCTGAGTGGTCTGCTGTGTTGGGCTCTGTGCCATATCCTACGGCAATATGGACCTTTACCCCCCTCGTTAACCATCCGAAGGAGAAAAAAAAACTAATATAAACTTAGTGAACATCTGGAGCTGCTAAAATTGTGGTTTGACAGCTTTAAGACCAGGATGAAAGCAAATGAAGGAAAGGGGCCAAAAGGAGTGCAGCAGGCAGGGCACTCCCCTACTGCATTGGGGGGTGCCTGGAGCCATTGCTCAAACTCCCAGGGCGGCCCCTTTGGATTTAATGGGGCAGCAGCAATTACTCTCGGAGTTTGACAAACTCTGAGAAAAGATTGAAGCAGCGGTGGAACCACTATCTGCCACGCTGGAAAAGCATGAGCAGTAAATTCAAATGTTGGCCCGAAGAGAATAGGCAGCAGAGGAGAGGACCGTGGCGGAGGTCTCAGGAGGAAGGATCCAAACGCTGGAAGACCAGGTTCGGGTCCTTCAGGAGCAAGTGGACGACCCGGAAAACAAAAGTAGGAGAAAAAGCTTACAGCTCGTGGGTCTTCTGGAATGTGAGGAAGGCAAAGACCTCATTGGAACCCTGGAGAAGTGGTTCCTGACGTTCTTGGGGCTGGAGTTGGAGTCGGGCCTGTTGAGTTTGGAGCGGGCTCACTGGATTGCAATGTGCAGGTCCGGACCGGACCCACGCCCCCGCACGGTCCTTGTGTGACTCCTGCATTATAAAGAAAAACAGTTAGTGATTGAAACAGCAAGAAGACTGGGAAGAGATCCACAGGCTTTGTGCATGAAAGGCACAAGAATAATATCTTTTCAGGACTTCTCAGGAGCCAGAATTAAGAAGAGAAAGAGCTTTTGATGAAGTTCAGAGAAAATTAAGGGATCTGAACATTCAATGTTCCTTGAGGTCCCTGGCCGTGTTGCATTTCGCTCATGGGGGGACGGTATATCATTTTGATTCAGCAGAAAAGGCGAAGAACTTTGTGAATTCTCTGAATTCAAGGACTCAGGTCGGGATGGGGCCATCGATACAGACAATGGTACAGTTCTTTCTGTCCCTTCTTTTCTTTTCTCTCTCTACATTTTTTTTGTGGTTATCGGCTTCTCCATACTGCCTTGATGTAAAACCAGAATTATTTAGGATATCGGTCAGTTGTGCATTATGTGAGGACTTTTGTTTTAACTGCTGTCCTTTTGGTTGTGGTTTGGGGGTGGCTATACCTGTGGTTAAGATGTATGGAGAAGGGGTGTGAGTGTGTGTGTGTGGGGGGAGGGGGGGGGAAGGGGGGAGTGGGCATCCATTTTTAACTCTCAGAATGTAAATAATGTGTTTTTTTTCATCTGTGAATTGCTTGCGGTTAGGGCACGGCCTCAGTTGGAAGGATCCAGGATGTTAGCTGTGGGCAAGGTGGGGTGGGGTGGTGGGGGAGTTATGATAGGGTATTCTTCTCCTTTAGCTCTAAGAGTAGAGGAGTGGCTATACTGATAAGAAGGAACCTCCCTTTCCAGGTAGTTGAGAAAATTAAGGACGAACTTGGACAGTTCATCATTCTTAAAGCTCAACTACATGGAGAAGAGTATGGCGTCCTGAATGTATATTCCCCACCCCCCTCAACGTGTACCCTCTTACATTTCTAACTGATGGAGTTGCTAAATTAATGAGTCTTGGGGTGCACAGTACGATCATAGGAGGGGATTTTAATCTCCTCATAGACCCTGAGGTAGACAGGGTGACAAGGGGCCTGGCATGTATGACTGCACGATCTAAGCAGTAGGTGGACATGATTCGTTTGATTAGTTTCCCTACAGTGTGGAAACTGGCCCTTCGGCCCAACAAGTCCACACTGACCCTCTGAAGAGTAATCCACCCAGACCCATTTCCCTCTGACTAATGCACCTAACACCATGGGCAATTTAGCATGGCCAATTCACCTTACCTGTACATCATTGGACTGTGTGAGGAAACCAGAGCACCCGGAGGAAACCCACGCAGACACGGGGAGAATGTGCAACCTCCACACACAGTCATCCAAGGCCGGAATCGGACCTTGGTCCCTGGTGCTGGGAGGCAGCAGAACTAACCACTGAGCCACCGTGCTGCCCCAGTGTGAGGAGTCGGGGTTAGTGGATGCGTGGAGGCATCGCCACCTGAATGGAAGAGATTTTACTTTGTATTCCAACCAACACAAGTGCCACACGCGAGTTGACATGTTTTTATGCCATCAGATATTTTGGATAGAACACTGGCTTGTAAAATTGGGCAGATAGCTGTCTCAGACCACGTGCCAGTGTATTTAGATGGTAAAATCAAGGGTGGTGGAATGGATGCACGGCACTGGCGCACGGACCCATTCCTGTTAAGGAATGGTAAATTCGTTGAGTACATCAGAAGAAAGTTCAGGGTCTTCTGGGATATCAACTCAAGTATGGCCAGTAATCCGGCAATACTGTGGGAGGCCACTAAGGCATATTTATGAGGCCTAGTTATTTCATATTAAACAACTAGAAGGAAGCAGAGGGTGGAGCAACAATAGATCGCTGATGAAGTATTTTATATTAGGACTTCACTCGTCACGCTGCAGCTCTCAGGGTTGCTCTCGACTCATTGCACACACAGGTGGCAAAAAAGGGTCTCCTTTGCCAAACAAAGATTGTTTGAATTTGGAGAACCAGCCCCTCCCCAGAATAGAGGCAGAACAGGTTTCCCTGTTGAATGCACCTATGATGATACAGGAGTCATTTTCTCGATTGATTCAAACAATTAATTTATTTGGCTGTTTTTCGGGCTACAGGATCAACTTTACAAAATCGGAAGCCATGTCGCCGGGGGGGGATTCGTGGAGGTGCCTGATCTGAAGGATGGAATGCAGTTCCTGTTTAGACGGTTGTCAAAAGGATTTTTGTATTTGAGAATTTTTATTACTCCTGCCTTCTACCAGCTGTATAAAGCTAACTATGTACAATTACTGCAGAGGATAAAGCAGGATTTGCAGCAGTGGAAGGGATTACCGTTATCACGGTTAGGCCGAATAGCCTTGAATAAAATGTATGTTCTTCCTCGCCTGTTGTACCCCTTGAGAATGCTCCCGTTGTTGCTACCCACATGAGTATTACGGAGTCTCAATGGTTGGCTCGGTTCTTTTATTTGGTGTCGCCGGCGCACCCGAATTAAGTTTACCAAATTGCAGCTCTCGCAGGGTGAGGGAGTGGGGTGAACCTTCTGGACTTGAAGAGACATCAAATGTGCACTTTGTTCCCATAGCTGGGTGGCAGGGCATGGGGGTGATTTAGGGTCAATTTGGCTTGATGTTGAAGCCTCGCAGTTACGTTGTTCCCTAATTATTTATGGATAAGATGAAATCCATGTCCGAGGAGTGTAAGAGTCCAATCATTTTAAATACGGTGAAAACCTGGAGGATAATGAGGCAAGATGAGGGCAATTGGCTTAAGACCTCACAGTTTACCCCATTGGTGGGAGCCCAAGGATTTCAACCTGGGGCAATGGCCTCCGGCTTTAGGTCATGGGAGAATAAGGGAATCTCCTGTCTGGGAGATTTATTCAAGGGGGAGGTCTTGATGTCATTTAGCCAGCTAAGTCAGAAATATGGATTGTACCCATTCCGGTACTTTCAGATAAGGGATTATATACAGAAAAAGACGATGGCCCCAGCTCAGCTTTACAGGTCAGACATGGAGAAAAAGTACTCCAGTGTGCTGGTGTTCTTTCAGTCAGTACTTTGTATTATTTACAAAAGGGACGTGCCTTCGGAGACGTGGAGGGAACCTGTAGGACGTGGAATCAGGAACTCAGAGATGATACTTCATTGGAAGTATGGAAAAGAAATATGGGAAAATGTAAGGAAAATTTCAATACGTAACAAAACACAGGCCACGAAATTGAAGATTTTACACAGGGCTCATATGGCGCCAGAGAAGCTAGCTAAGTTCAAGAGAGGCGTATCACCAGGTTGTCCCAAATGTAAAATTATTATAGGCACTCTCACACACTGCTATTGGTCATGTTTTAAGATCCAGACTTACTGGAGTGCTATAGTAAGGGAGCCGAAGGATATCCTCGGGATTGAAGTTAAAGTGGATCTGGCATTTCTTCTTCTGGGGTTAGCAAATTTGCCCTCTCCTGGGGAAACATGTGAAGAGACTGTGTAACATTCTTACCCACTATGCAAGGAAGAATATTTTAATGAAATAGACATTGGAAAAAACCCCAGGTCTTACGGGGTGGCGTCAGCTAGTGATGGAGCATCTCCCCCAAGACTACCACGTGAATATGATGCACCAAAGAACAGGGCGGTTTTACAAGATGTGGCAATCCTTTCTAAATGATATGGGTGCAGACTTATCAGCAATATTGACTAGGGCCGTGGTATGCCATGAGAATCAGTTTGGGCACCAGTGGGGCCCTGGGAAGGGAGGCTGGGGGAAAAGAATATGGGTACAATAACTGGAGCTTCCAGGGACGAGACCCTCAGTGGAGGTGTAGTAAGTGAAATAGAATAAAATAATGTGATGTAATTTAATTTGAATTCAGTTTAATTTAATCTTTTTAAAATTTGATTGTAGTTTAGTTTAAGCTAAGTAGGTACAGTTGTTCTGGTAGAATAGTAGTTAGTTCATTATTAGTAGTATCATGATATGACATTGTTGTACTGCCTCTCTCTTTCTGTACTTTGGTATTGTTCTTTTTTGTCTATAGATGTTTTATAAAAGATTTGAAAAAGTTTCTAATAAAATATTTAAAAAAGCATTTCCTTGCCTTCCCCCATAACTACTTTTAACATTCAAAAGTCAGATAAACTCAGCTTTGAATATATTCAATGACCCCCTAACTGCAGGAAGACATCCCCACTTCTGAACTTAATTCCTCTTGCTAATACACCACTTGCCTTGCTCATTGCTTGCTGCACCTGTCTGACAACTGGCATTGACTGGGATAGAAAGCCTGAGTAGAAGGGAGCTGAAGCTACCTCCTGATGAATGGTTTTTGCCCAAAACATTGACGGCCCTGCACCACGGATGCTGCCTGATCTGTTGTGCTTTTCCAGCGCCACATATTTCGACTCTGATCTCTAGCGTCTGCAGCTCTCACTTGTTCCACATCCCAATATATCACAATTTCAACAATGCATCTCCTTGCTGTTTTTATTTCACAGGAAAGACAATAACTTCACACAGTGTAACTGCATTTGCCATGTATTTGCTAATTAAGACACAGACCTGAACCAACTTTGCTGCAAGTCAAGAACTGAACTCCAGAATGAAAAAATAAAATGGAAAAGGGGGTGAGAAAAGAGTGTGTTGTACTCACAGATGTTGGACAGAGGAAAGTTGCAGTCTGAGGTGAAGCTCAATCTTCATTCAGAGAGAGAAGAACAGCAACTACAGCTTCACAAATTCATGGTCTAATGTCCGCATTCAGAGAATAGGGGCGTCCTCAATGGCAGGAAGACCACACTCCTTCCGGTCTTTTGGCGCTTTCTATTGGTCTATCAAAAGAATGTCGAGAACTGTTTCCGCTGTCAGGTAGGAGCATGCGCACTATTTTGCTGACACCGGCGTACATGCGCAGTGCTTGCTGACACCGAGAAGCATGCGTGGTCTGACCTGTGGAGGTGTTGGTGTAAATGACAAATTTTCAGTCGAAATGCTAATAGGAGAGAAAGAAAGACTGGTGCCACAAATTTGTTTTCCCGAGACTCAACATTTTATTGTTTTTGAATTTTGTCTGGCTGCTGAAGAGGATGTACACGGGGGCACAGTGGTTAGCACTGCTGCCTCACAGCGCCGGAGACCCGGGTTCATATCCCGCCTCAGGCGACTGACTGTGTGGAGTTTGCACGTTCTCCCCGTGTCTGCGTGGGTTTCCTCCGGGTGCTCCGGTTTCCTCCCACAGTCCAAAGATGTGCAGGCCAGGTGAAGTGGCCATGCTAAATTGCCCGTAGTGTTAGGTAAGGGGTAAATGTAGATGTAGGGGTATGTAGGGGTAGATGTAGATGTAGGTTACGCTGGGCGGTGTGGACTTGTTGGGCCGAAGGGCCTGTTTCCACATTGTAAGTAATCTAATCTAATCTAAAAAAAACCTAAGATTTAAAAGGGACAAAAGGGATAAATATTCACGCAGAGCGTGATACGTGTATGGAATGAGCTGACAGAGGCCCTGTGTTAAGGCTGGTACATTTACAACATGTGAAAGCCTTCTGGATGGGTTCTGGAAAGGCCTCTATATGAATAGGAAGCGTTGAGAGAGATATGAGCCAAATACTGGCAAACAGATCGCCTGATTAATTTAGGATATGTGGTCAGCGTGGACCAAAAGGTTTGTTTCTGTGCTCTGCAATTCTATGACTCTATTTCTACATAATCTGAACCAATTTCACAAGACTAGGAATAGGTCATTCCTCCCTCACAGCCTGTTCTCAACTGTGGCTTAACTGCAAGTTTCATACATCATTTTAGCTATTCTCAAATGGTTTTACAGATCAGCCATTTCGCTGGCTCAGTGGTTAGCGCTCCTGCCTCATACTGCAAGGGCCCGGATTCGATCCCATCATCTGGCGACTGTTGGTGTGGGATTTGCACATTCCTTTGCCCTCCTTTCAGTGCTCCAGTTTCCGCCGATGGTCGCAAAGATGGGCAGATTAGGGTGGATAGTCCATGCTAAATTGCCCCACTGTGTGCAGAGATGTGTTATGGGGTGGGTCTGGGTGGGATGCTTTTCAGAGAGTCAGTGTGGACTCGATGGGCCAAATGGCCTGCTTCCACACTGTAGGGATTCTATGATTACAAGAGTTGTCAAACCAGCAATCTAAATTGGTGAAGTATAAGACCAGGAGCCAATCTTCAAGCAGTTTTCCATTCATTCACAGAGTGAAATTTTAGAATTGTATCACTGAGCTCTACTCCCATCTCACTGTCAATAAATGTCTTTTTATCTGTCCTCAAACAATCATACAATCAATCTGTCCCTCCTTTACCTTGATTTTTTTAAAGTTAGCATATTTCTTCCTTTAGATAAACCTTATCAATCAAAACACAAAACAATGTTTCAAACCTAATTAAAGATTTTGAAAGTTCTATACGAATCTTCTGGGATCCCCAGTAATCACCCGATATGAGCTGTTATCTTCATCAAATAATCTGACAATTATTGACTGTTATCAACTTCTTCCATCCCAGGAAATTTCCTTTCTCTGCAAAGTTTGGTTCATGTTGGCAAGTTCAATTCTCCCCCATTTCCCAGGAACACACTTTATAATGTTTTACATTCTCAGTATCTGTTTAACGTTCAGTGGGAAAACTGTTTTCAGTCTCAGTTATACAGTATTCCTCCAAAATGTTTTTGAGGAATGCACTCCTCCCACAAGAGCTGGTGGTTCCATGGTTAAAATGCTATTAACAGCAGTTTTTCTTATTTACCCACCTTCCCAGGATACAGGATTTCTCTCACCAGAAACTGTGCCCCCTGAAAAAAATCCAGCAGGAAGATCATTATGCAGCGATCAGTGAAAATGTCTCATTTGGGTCACCCAATGATAGAAATGGAAGAACCTGCCTCTTCAAGGGAGATATCCGGCTGGCCTTGTGTTGGTGTTTGCTTGGTTGTCTTTGCTGTTTCCCCTCTAACTGTTCAAAATGTCTGGTTTTATACCCCAAAACATCAGATCATTTCATTGGTTTGGTGTCATTCCAAACTGTAAAATTCAAATTCGATAGGATTTTGGTATCAGGGGCATACTTTAAACTGATTGGCCAAATTGGAATTTGTTTTTGTTCCATGGCAACACAACTCCAGCTATTTGTTTCAACCAAACGTTACATTTTAAAATTATTCAGCACGCTTTGTGCTTTCAGTCAGTCCTTGCTCGTTTCCTCTCTGTCAAAAGGTACACTACACACCTACACTTTCATTACACCATCCAAATGTCTTTTAAATGTTGGAACTATACCTGCGTCTATCACTTCTGGAAGTGCATTCACTCACAAACTAATGTCTCTGTAAAAACGTTATCCCTCAGGTTCCTTTTAAAATCTCTCTCCTCTCACCTTAAAAAAAAATGTCCCCTAGTTTTTAAATTCTCCTTCACTAAAGGAACAGTCATTTGCTAATCACCTTACCTACAACCTTCATGATTTTCTAAATTTCTACAAGGTCACCCTCAACCTCCTACGCTCCAGTGAAAAAAGGTCCAAGCCTCTCCTTATAACTTAAACCCTCCAGTCCTGGCAACATCCCGGGAAAGCTTTTCAAGCCCTCTCCAATAGTATTCTTCCTATACCAGGATGACCAGAACTGTACTCAGTACACTAAAAGTGGCCTCATCAACATCCTGTACAACCTCAACATGACGTCCCAACTCCAACACTCAATGATGTGAAAAATGAAAGCATGTGTGCTAAACAACACCTTAACTACCCTGTCTACCGGTGATGCAACTTTCAACAAACTATGTACCTGAAACTTCCCCTCCAAAACAGGTCTCTCTGTTCTACAACAAGACCCAGGGCCCTACCATTTACTGTACAAGTCTTGTCCTTGTTTGTTTTACCAAAATGCAACCCCTAGCTTTTATCCACACGCTCTCTCTCAGGTACACATACAAATACACCCTTTCACAGGCTTACACGCCATCACACTTACTCTTTGCCAAGTTAAAAATCACACAACACCAGGTTATAGTCCAACAGGTTTAATTGGAAGCAATAGAGTTCGGAGCACCGCTCCTTCATCAGGTGGTTGTGGAGGACACAGTTATAAGACACAGAATTTATAGCAAACGTTTACAGTGTGATGTAGCTGAAATTCTACATTGAAAAATACCTTGATTGTTTGTTGAGTCTTTCATCTGTTCGAATACCATGATAGTTTCACTTTCTTCATATGTAAATCACAAAACTTTTAAAAATTTACATAAGTTACATTTTCAGGTTAACTGTAACATTTGATGTTAGCTAACACCAATTGTTAAAGTTAACCTGAGAACATTTAAGAGGCATTTGGATGGGTATATGAATAGGAAGGGTTTGGAAGGATATGGGCAGGGTGCTGGCAGGTGGGACGAGATTGGGTTGGGATATCTGGTCGGCATGGACAGGTTGGACCGAAGGGTCTGTTTCCATGCTGCACATCTCTATTACTCTATTTACATAAGAAAGAAGTGAAACTATCATGGTTTAATGAACAGATGAAAGACTCAACAAACAATCAAGGTATTTTTCTATGTACAATTTCAGTTACATCACACTGTAAATTTTTGCTATAAATTCTGTGCCTTACAATTGTGTCCTCCACAACCACCTGATGATGGAACAGCGCTCCAAAAGCTAGAGCTTCCAATTAAACCTATTGGACTATAACCTGGTGTTGTGTGATTTTTAACCTTGTACACCCCAGTCCAACACCGGCATCTCCAAATCATGACACTTTAGCAAGCATACAAACACACGCTCTCTTATGTACACACAAGTCTTTGGGGTGAATTCAGATTTTCAGAATTATATTTGCAGATACATTCAGTTTTCCTCAAAAAGTGCACAAACTGCAGGCAGTGAAGACATGTCATTTTATAAATCCCTACTTTGAAAATACAACCAGTCTAACTCAGGACTGGGATACAGACAGACTCAAACCGCACACCTTTAATGCATTGACTGAGCTGAGATGTCACCTCTTTTTATAAAACCTGAAGTTATCTGGAGAATGTGACTTAAAAGTAGTTCTGGGATTTACATATTAGTGAACAGAAACCTGCAACCCATTCTAAAAGAAGAAAGACTTAACAGCAATTTAAGTTGGGTCAATATATCATTTCAATTGCATGACGCTAATCTTTTGCTATAAATTCTGTGCCTTATGATCCTGCTCCACAGCTACCTGATGAAGGAGCAGTGTTCCGAAAGCTAGTCCTTCCAAATAACCCTATTGGACTATAACCTGGTGTTGGATGATTTTTAGTTTCTCGTGAACACAGCCCACACGTTCCCGCTGCAGGCAGTAAACTTTACAATGCACATGAAACAACACAGTACGTGCAGAGATGAACTTAACAGTTTCTAACAATACTAGCTACTATTTCACTGCTCCTTCTGATACATAACATTGGAAAATTAGTGTTAGAGGCTGAAAGAAATTAGCAGCTTCAAAACAAAAACCTGTTGGATCTCATAGATATCAGGACCTGAGTCTGATGGTAAGTTCAGGTAATCTTTATTGTGACCCAACTTCGGTACTGCTTCAGATCTCCCCAGCAAAAAGGCATATGAAAACCAATTTATTTCATTTTAAAACAGCTCAAGGTCAAAGTGCACACACTCCCCATCCCCACTTTCTTTAGTATTGGTCAGCACAGACTTGTCCCTTTGTAATTGGATCCTTGGTATAGCCTTAACCCAGAGGAAGTATTGCCTCACTCAGCAATTTCAACTTATGCTCTGTACCAAGTAAATTTCTCCTCATCTATTTTCCAGGCATGATGGAGCATAGTCAAGAGTCCACCACATTGTTGTGGGTCTGGAGTCACGTGTCGGTCAGATCAGGTAAAGGATGCAGCTGGGATGACTGAGTGAATCCTTTCCCACAACAGCAGTTTCCTTCCCTCAAAAGGACATGAGTGAATCAGATGGGGATTTCTTTGTTGCCTGAAAACGGTTTCATCTTTAGATTCTGAACTCCAGATTTCTGACCAAATTCCAATTCCGTCATCTGCCACACCAGGATTCAAACCTGTGAGTTCCCAGAACTGGGTTGATAGTCCAGTGGCTAATGGTTCTCGGCCGTTTTTCTTTCAATCCCCCTGCAATGGCACATGAATTCACTGGTGCCTCCGCAGGCGGGAGGAGCTGGAGAAGCCTTCCTGCACTGAGAGTGGGGGAGTGGGCTGTCTCCAGCGTGGACCAGCTGATGGGTCAGCAGGCCGGAAGAATCAATGAATTCCTTCTCACACTCAGAGCAGGTGAACAGTGTCTTCTCTGTTTGGACCCGCTTATGTTGCTGTATGTTGCCCACAAGCCCTTCCTGCACATGGGGCATGTGAATGTCCTCTCTCCTGTGTGAACCTGCTGGTGCGTCTGCAGATTGCCCATCGGACTGCATCCCTTCCCAAACACTCAGGTGAATGGCCTTTCCCCCGTGTGGACCTGCTGGTGGATCAGGAGTACAGATGACTGCATGAACCCCCTCCCGCACATGGGATACGTGAATGGCTTCTCTCCTGTGTGGACCCGCTGGTGCATCTGCAGGTTGTCCATCCAACTGAATCCCTGTCCGCACATGGATCAGGTGAATGGCCTCTCCCTGGTGTGAACGCGTCTGAGAGTTTCTAGCACCGAGGGGGAAGGGAACCCTTTCTCATAATACTCACATTTCCATGGTTTCCCCATAGCTAGAGCTTTCCTTGTGTCGCTCTGGATTTGAAATTTCAGACAAAAATGTGTTCACAGTCTCTCCCTACTGTGAATGGTGAGATTTTTTGTCTCCCAAGCTGAGTCAATAGGTTGAAGCAGTTTTCACAGTCAGCGCACTGAATCTCCCTCACTTGTGTGTCTCAGTATTCTTCCTGCCACACCAGAATCCAAAGTCTCTCAAACAAATAAAAGCAAACGTTTCTTCTCAATTTGAATAGTTGCTGATATTCAAGTCCCAATGAATCAAGTGTCTCTGTCAGAAGTTGTTGTGTCATTTGCTTTCAGATTTCTTTCCGCTTGTCTTCCTGCAAAAGAATTTCGCAAAATGTGATTAATGTCAGTACAGTTAAATAAACATAACATAGATGGCAATTCCTGTAGATTGCCAGATGCCTCCTGATGACATTTATCCAGGATACAGAAACCTGAATACCCTCACGCAGCCAGATAGCCTTATGTGTGTATGGAGGAAAACTTCATTTAGGTAACAATTAGCTTGATCAAGCTGCTTCCAAAGGCGCTGGAAATGAAGCTGAATCAGGGACATGATAATGAAATGTCAAGGTTGCTTGAGAAAAGAAAACCAGTAAATTTGCTGAATGACTTCCTGCTGTCCAAGCTTGTCACAAGATTGGAATTCTCCCCCGGAAATGACGGTTAATGGTGCCTTCACCAAGATGGCCGCCCGCGCTCCTCGGCCCAAGACAGCACCTTACCCTGAGAAAGATGGCGGCCAGTTGCACGGGCAACCCGAGAGGTCCCTTCCCAATGAAGTAAGCACTGGGACTGTGCGGTTTTATTCCGAGGCTTTAGGCCTCCCCCTAGGAGTTTATAAACTCCCCAGTCTCCCTCCTCCCGCGGTGTCCAATCAGACCCTGTCTCACTGTCTCCTCTCCCCGGGGGCAGGAGCCAGGTCTGGCGACCTCCCCGGGATGTTTCTGAAACATGTTCCTGTTCTGAAGAAGGATCACCGGACCCGAAACGCGCTGCCGGTCCTGCTCAGCCTTTCCAGCTGTTTCTGTTCTTGTTCCTTCAGCCGCCGGCGCTATTCCTCTCCCACACTGCCTTTGTCTGCAACATGACCTACACTGCGCATGCGCCGGTTCACAAGGGGCGGGGTCCGGGCACGTGACATCATTACGCGCGTAGCGGGCGAGGCTACATGGGTCATCCAACCAATCGGAGACACTGGGCGGGGGGGACCGTGTTCCTTGCCCCAAGACAACTGAAATGTGTGTGTTTTTTTAAGTTTTAACGAAGACTATTTTTGAATTTTTCAGTCTTTTTCGAGATGTTATTCCAGACCTCTGGAAGGCTCAAACATTGGAAAACTTTCAAACATAAACAAAGGGATACTCACAAATGAATACAGGTAAATTACGAAAGAAACCACAAAATATCAAACAGTGGAGAAAAAGCTTCTGTTGGTACGCTAAAGGGAACAGAGTCACTAAGGTAAATGTTGGTCCTTTGGAAGATGAAAGCGGTGAATTAAGGGGGGAACACTGAAATGGCAGAGATGCTAAGTCAATACTTTTCCTCAGTTTTCAAGTTGGAGGACAATAGTACCATTCCTATTGGTACGGACAAGTCAGAGGCTACAGAAACAGTAAAACTTAAACAATCAACGTCGATAGGGAAAAGGTACGCAGCACACTATTAGGATTGAGGGCAGACAAGTCCCCTGGGCCTGATGGCCTACATCCCAGGGTACCAGATGGACGTCAGTAAGGAGTTTGACAAGGTTCCCCAAGGAAGCTTGGTTAGCAAGGTTGGATATCATGGAATAGAGGAAGAACTAGCCATTTGGATACAGAACCGGCTCAAAGGTAGAAAACAGAGGATGGTGGTGAAGGGTTGCTTTTCAGACTGGCAGCCTGTGATCAAGGATGGGTGCTGGGTCCACTACTTTTTGTCATTTATATAATTGATGTGGATGTCAATATAGGAGATATCATAAATAAGTCTGCAGATGACACCAAAATTGGAGGTATAATAAACAGCGAAGATGGTTAGCTCAGAGCACAACACGATTTTAATCAGGTGGGCCAATGGGCTGAGGAGTAGCAGATGGAGTTTAATTTAGGTAAATATGAGGTGCTGCACTTTGGAAAAGCAAACCAGAGGTGGACTTCTCTATTTCATGGTAAAGTCTGAGAGAATGTTCCCGAACAAAGAGACCTTGGAGTGCAAGTTCATAGTTCCTTGAAAGTAGTCACAGGTAGACAGAATAGTCAAGATGGCATTTGGTGTGCTTTCCTTTATTGGTCAGAGTATCGAGTATAGAAGTTGGGAGGTGATGTTGCTGCTGTACAGGACATTGGTTAGGCCACTTTTGGATTATTATGTGCAGTTCTGCTCTCTTTCCTATTGGAAGTTGGTTGTGAAACATGAAAGGCTTCAGAAAAGATTTATAAGGACGTTGCTAGGGTTGGAAGATTTGTGCGATCGACAGAATCTGAATAAGTTGGGGCTGTTATCCCGAGAACATCAGAGGCTATGGGGTGACCTTGTTAACGTTTATAAAATCATGAGGAGTATTGATTGGATAAATAGACAAGGTCTTTTCCCTGAATTGAGGGAGTCTAGAACTAGATGGCATACATTTACGGTGAGAGGGGAAAGAAATAAAAGGGACTTAAGGGACAACTTTTTAATGCAGAGCATGGTGCGGGTATGGAATTAGCTGCTTGAGGAAGTCGTGGAGGCTAGTATAATTACGACACTTAAAAGGCATCTGGATGGGTACATGGAAAGGAAGGGTTTAGGGGGATATGGGCCAAGTGCTAGCAAATGGGACTAGACTGTTTAGGATAACTGGTCAACATGGATGAGTTGGACTGAAGGGTCTCTTTCCCTGCTGTAATTCGCGTGACTCTGTGGAATTCTCTGCCCAAGGGAGCAGATGAGGCAGCTTCATTAATTATATTCAAGATACAGTTGGATGGGATATTACATGGAGAGGAATTAAAGGTAGATGGAATAATGCAGGTAGGAGGAGCTGAGATGATGGATAGATTAGCCATCATCTGAATGAATGGTGGAGCGGGCTCGACAGGCCAAATAGCCTACTCCTGCTTCTATTACTATGAAATGATAACTCTGCATTTCCCATGGCTAACCTATCTAACCTGCACATCCCTGGACATGATGGGCAATTCCAAACCAAGGCAGGTGAGCAATGTAGTAATGTGGAATGTCAGAGAACAATAGAAAGTGACAAGGGGAATAAATGTACCACCAATCAAAGCTGGATTGAAAAGATTACAAAAATTGAAACTAAAGACTGTGTCTGATTGTGTGCTGCACTGTAAGAAAAGTGAACGAATTGACTGAAGAAAATAAGTGTGATCTAAGACTCCTTACAGAGATGTGGTTTTAGGATGACAAGGATTGATCCTGAATATTGAGGGTACGTGACATTCAAATCAAATTGGTAGTTTGGTAAAGGTAGACGGTTGGCAATGAAAATCAAAGCACTGATAACATGGTGGTCTGGTGTCAGCTAGGATTTCAGGTCCTGAATTCTCTGTCCTCTGTTGGTCTCCCCGTTCCCACAGAGCTAGGTGTTGTCTGTTCTCAGTTCTGCTGGATTTCTATTGAAGCTTTGACACCCCCCGCCCACCACCCCACCCGCCCAACAGCACCCCCCCACCCCACACTCCCCGCCCTCGCCTTTTACACCTTCCTGAACAATAAAACATTCAGTCGGTCAAGGCCCAACCCACAATCTCCCAGCCTGTCAACCATCAGACAGAGAGAGTCAACTTGGCGGGAAATAAAACAAGTAAAGTTAAAATGTGATAATCATTGTCCTCAAGTTTCTCTCTGAGGTTCGCACTGCCTTCAGCTGCCCAACACCCAATTCTAGATACTTGGAACTCTTGCACAATTAAATAATGAGAAGTTCAAATCCATTCTGTCCAAATCACACTGCAAACACCACTCTCCAGCACCACTTCCATCTATCCTCATGCCAAATGTGTGAGGCTGAAGTAGCCCCTTGAAAGCTTGGTAAATGCTTTACCTCTCAGATGAGCTACCAGCTGCATGTCCACACTTTCATTGGGATCACCTCTTCAAATCTCAGGAATAATTTCTGACCCTGCCTCACCTCAGTTCATCTGCTTCTGAAAATTACACTATGCCTTTGTCACCTCTTGAGTTTGATTCTTCTGTCACACACCTGAAGGCCTGAAACATTCTACTCCCCATAAATCTGAGGTCACCCAAATCGCTCAACAAGAAACAAATAACTGTGGATGCTGGAAATCTGAAACAGAAACAAAAACAAAACTTGCTGGAGAACCTCAGTAGGTCTGGTAGCATCAATGGACAGACAGTACAGTCAACATTTCAGGTCCAGAAACCTCCTTTCGTTCCAGATCACGGCTGCTTCTCTCCTTCCTCACACCAAGTTCATTTAATCTATGATTGCTATGCCTGCTGACGCACACAGGTTACTGGAGATGCAGCAGATCCATTATAAAATGTCAATCTTTGCTCCTAGTCTTGTCCCTCGCTATCTCTATCATCTTCTCCAGCTCTAAACCTCTGAACTCAAGGAGCTCAGGAAATGCCCAACATTCTCATTCAAACTGACATCGAACCCAGGGTTTGCTGATGAAGGGCTTTTGCCCGAAACATCGATTCTCCTGCTCCTCGGATGCTGCCTGACCTGCTGTGCTTTTCCAGCACCACACTCTAGAATCCAACTCCAATGGTCTGAAGTCTGGAACTCAGAATAGCACAGTTAGGTATAGCAAATAGATGCTAAAGACGTTCAGGTCCCATGTATGAGTAAGATTGAGGAGTGCAGCTTAACAGTCGCAGTAAACTACAAACACCAAAATTATCATATGAATGAGACAGATGTCAGAAAGACTCACCACATGACTCCAGTCAAACAGTCAAACATTACTCGAGGAAAAGCCTGGAAATGCCCCCCGCCCATTAGGGCGGCACGGTGGTTCGGGCGGTGGTTCCCGCCTCGGGAAACTGTCTGTGTGGAGTTTGCACATTCTCCCTGTGTCTGCGTGGGTTTTCTCCGGGTGCTCCGGTTTCCTCGCACAATCCGAAACTGTGCAGGTTAGGTGAATTGGCCATGCTAAATTACCCATGGCATTAGGTGGATTAGCCAGGGGTAAATGTAGGGGAATGGGTCGAGGCGGGTTGCTCTTCGGAGGGTTGATGTTGGGCCGAATAGCCTGTTTCCACACTGTAGGTAATCTAATCTAATCTGTGAGAGGAGTTTCTCGGAACCATCACTGTCAGTGTTGGTCCGAAATTGACATCATTCTCCCTTCCGGCTTCCAGACCATCAGTGCGCATGTTCCAGACTCCAGCACATGTGCCTGTAAGCGCGCAATGCGCGTGCTCGTGGGACTCCTGCATAAAGAATGGGGTGCGATCACATTCCCATGCCATGTTGGGTAAAATATATGCCAAGGAAGACCGTGATTTTACATTAGACAGCGATTATAGATTGGTCGCTGAAAAAAGTTCAAAATTAATAAACATGGAAACCTTCTGAAAGGTAGCTAGATTCAAGGAAGGGTTTTATAGACTGGAATCTAATCAAGAGATGGGGTTTGTTAACTGACAGAATAACACAATCAGAAGTGAGCTACAGACGGAAATTTGATCGAGGGAATCAGGATGATTACATCCAGTATAACAGAAAACTGAGTGAGTAATACAGGCTATAATCTAATTGGGGGGTTCGGGATAGTTTGTATATAGAATAACACACTCGGGAATGAATTACAGACTGGAACCTAATCAAGAGCATCGTTGTGATTTATATAGAGAATGACGTGCACAGTAGTAAATTACATCCTGGAATCTAATCAAAGCACCTTGATGCCACACTGGGTCGAATGCAGCCTTGAGGTCAAGGGCTATCAATCTCATCTCACCTCTAGGATTAAGCTGTTTTGTCCATGTTTTAACCAAAGGCTAGAATGAGGTCAGTACCTGAGGGAGCCTGGTGGTACACAAACTGGTCACACAGCAGCTCATAGCTGAGAGGATGTTATTCGATATGTTGCATAGCTTTATCGATAATCGAGAGTATACTGATAGGACGATTAATCCTGAGTTGGATGTGTACTGATACTTGTGCACAGGCAATCTGGCAAATTTCCAGATTGTTGGGTAGATGCCAATGTTGTAACTGCACTGACGAGCTGAGAAAACTGAATGCAGTTTGTATTACACTCGGAGCAAGTGAATGATCGCTCCCCAGTATGAACTCTCACCAGAATGAATGTGCTGATGTGTCAGCAGGTTGTTTAGATTACTTACAGTGTGGAAACAGGCCCTTCGGCCCGACAGGTCCACACCGCACCGCCGAAGCGTAACCCACCCCTACTCCTACACCCACACCTAACACCACGGGCAATTTAGCATGGCCAATTCACCTGCACATCTTTGGACTGTGGGAGGAAACCCACGCAGACACGGGGAGAACGTGAAAACTCCACACAGTCAGTCGACTGAGGTGGGAATTGAACCCGGGTCTCCGGCGCTGTGAGGCAGCAGTGCTAACCACTGTGCCACCGTGCCGCCCAACATGTGAGCCTCTCCGAATCCCTTTGCAAACTCTGAGCAAGTAAATAATTTATCTCCAGTGTCAACTCGCTGATGTCGCAACAAGTTTGATGTCCGGCAAATTCCTTCCCACATACAGGGCACAGAAACAGCCTGTCCCCAGTGTGAACTCGTTGGTGCACAGTGAGGTTGACTGATTGTGTGAAATACTTTCCACAGTAGGTTCAGCTAAACGGTATCTCCTCAGTGTGATAAGCAAATTTTTCTGGTAGCTGGAATACACTGTGAATCCCTTTCCACATGGAGAGCAGGCAAAAGCTTATTTCCAGTGTGACTGTATCAATCAATTTCCAGCTCGACAGGGTAACTCCAATCTCTTCCCATCGTCTCCACATTTACATGGTTGCATCATGGTGTTGGAGTCTTTGTGTTCGTCCAGGACAAATGATCAATGCAATGTGATGAAGTCGAAAGCATGTATTGTCAGTTTAAGATAGAGAGTGCTTTTCTCAACTTAAAGTACAGCCACAGCTGCTAGGAAAAGGTCGGGCTGTTTCAAATGTAGCAATTGGCTCTGAAATGGATACCTGTGTTCGGTTTGATGTTTTGACAACAATTCAAATTTAATTAATTTAAGCTATGCCCAGGATACCAGAAGACAATGAGATTTGAATTTTATTGTTTTGGTCCCTGGAAATCAATCAAATAAGAATTTAATGTGTCCTATGGGTGAATATAAACCCGTCATTTTGAAAGTTAGTGGGAGAGCAACTGCCGATCTAATACCTTGCTCTCAGAGAAATTGAAACACTCTCCATCAAAGGTACCTGTTCACGTGAAACATACAGTAAAAAGAAGAGCACCCAGGAAGATCAGCAGCTAGAAAGGTGAAAACAGCAATGAAGAGGAGACTGTGTGGCCTTGAGATTAAGTTAATGTAACGTTTAATAAATATGTTATTAGAAAAGCATATTAAGTTGAGTCGAGTTGGGGTCAGATAGTAAGTAGTTAAAGAAAGGGGTGTTGGATTTGTGAATAGGTTTTGATTAGCGTTCACTATTAGAGTGAGAAAAATATTTTCTTTAAATAGTGGAATTTAGGAATTCTGTCACTCACATTTTAACAGATTATGAGGCAAGCTGAGTTTTTTTCTGGGCGGTTAGTTTAATTAACAGGGTTTGATATCCATGACGTAACAAAAAGTATTATTCTTACTCACACACGGATTTGTGGATTATGATTCTTCTTTTCATATGTAAATCTTCTCCCTAAAATCCTGTGAGGAAGTTTTACAGAAGTTATTCCTGTTTGTTCATGATGGAAATTCTGAATAGATACTTCTGGTTTCCCTGAAACATTGTGTCCTCTTGTTGACCAAAGCTGGAAATTCCCATCTCAGGAGACAGTGGTTTTGTCTCAATGTAACTGGTCTAGTCCTCCTTACCCTGGTTAATGTTCTGTGAGAGGGGTTCAAATTTCACCAGGCCAGATAGGGGTGTTCCGTTAAGTCATTAAAAATCTGGACTGTCAATTATTGTAAGATACCATTGGGGTCACCTTTCTCCGGTTAGACTTACATGTGACTCCATTGTGGTTGACTCCTCACCGCCCTCCAGTCAACGAGGGATGGACAATAAACACACGCCGGCTCAGAGATGAACACATATCTCTTTTGTGCTTCAGCTCTTGTGTGACTGACCGCATGTCCTGCCCAATAGAAAGTGGGGCAGCTCGTGACAACATTCTGGAATTGGCGGGACACCGAGCCAATCAGAGTGAACAAAAGGCAGCGATGAGTTGTTTATGGAGCGTGCGCAGTGCGGGTGTCTGAGCTGGTTGAGTTGACAAGTGAGAGACAGAGCTGGAGGGAGGCACTGGATGGGTTAAGGAACAATCTGCTGGGAAGTGTTTGTATTCGAGTTAGTACTGAACTCTGGGAAATTCTTTTACACAGGATTAGAGTGGAAGAATTTCCCCACAGCAATCTCAAACCAAGAGGAACGTTTGTCTCTCCTGCACTGAGAACGAGAGGCTTCGGAGCGGCTGGTTCTTGAAGGTCAGTGAGCTGCAATTCTCTCTCTCTCTGTCTCTCCCTCTCTCGAAAGAAACAAATATATGTATCTAAAGGAGGACAGTATGTGTCTGAGAGCGGAGTTTATTGGTGATGATTCTTCATACACTCTGATCTTGATCTTCTTGAAGTGACGATCTGTCAGTTATTCCTGTGATGGAGATGGAGGAAACTATCTGTCAGTATCCCACTACTCTCATTATCTCTACTCTCATTGAGGGCTGAGTCTTGTGTAGGGCCAGAACACGCCCTTCCCCTGAAGGGCATTTGTCAGCTAGTTGAGTTTTTCATGACAATCCAGTAATGTTTCACGGTGAGTACTTGAGTTACTTTCACACAAATTGCTGGATTCAAAGAACTCCATGGTGACCCAATGGTTAGCACTGCTGCCTCTCAACTCTGGGGACGTGAGTTTGATTCCAGACTCGGGTGACTGCGTGGAGTTTGCACTTTCTTCATATGTCTGTGTGGTTTCCTCTCGGTGCTCCTGTTTCCTCCCACAATTCAACGATATATGGGTTAGGTGGGCTGGCCATGCTAAATTGCCCTTAATGTGCAGGGATGTGCAGGCTGGGTGGGTAAGCCATGGGGAATGCAGGAATATGGGGTGGGTCTGTGTGGGATGTTCTTCAGAGGATGGGTGTGTATTGAAACGGCCTGCTTGTACACTATAAGATTTTTATGATTCTTAACTCCTTTTCGTATCTTAAACAGCACGATTTTTCAATCTCTATTTTTCCTGATTTAAGTTTGTTTTACAGAGAATCACAGAGACACATTTATCAGCGAGAATTCCAAGCAAATATCTTATCAGGATCTTAGAATGAGTCATCTCATCAGGATTTGAAAACCATTAGATTGTCAATGTTTGTCTGTGGGAAAAGTTTGCAAACATCAGTGTGTCCAGTGACAAATGGACAAGTCCTGCACCAGTTCCACAGATTGAATAGCATCCCACCATTCACAGCAGGGAGAGATTGTATCGCCACAGTGGCTCAATCCCAGCCTCAGCCGACTGTATCTGTGGAGTTTGCACATTCTCCCTGGGTCTGCGTCAGCTCCATCTGGGTACTCCGGTTTCTTCTCCCAATTCAAAGATGGGCAGGTTAGGTGAATGGACCATGTCAAATTGCACATTGTTTTCAGGTATGTGTCGGTTAGGTGTATTAGTCAAGGGTAAATGTTCAGTAATGGGGTAGGAGAATAGGTCTGGATGTCTTTATCCCCAGAGGTTTGGTGTGGACTTGTGGACTGTAGGGATTCTATAAGTCTATTAACCCTGACCTGTGTCGAAGTGAGGAATCAGCTGATCATCCAATATGGAGAGACATGATCTACACCACAGAAACCATGGAAATGTGCAAACTGTGGGAAGGGATAAAAATGTCGAGACATGCTGGAAATTCATTGATGCAGTCACACTGGAGATAAGTCATACATCTACTGTTTGTGGGAAGGGATTCAATCAATCACCCGTCCTTGAGAAACAAGAATGCACTCAGTGGGGAGAGGCCATTCATCTGCCCTGAGTGTAACAAGGCATTCTCTGTTATCAGCCTCTAGACACACCAACTGGTAAACACTGAGAGACCTTTGAAATGCTCACATTGAGAAAAAAGCTTTAAACACAGACATGAAATGCTGATACATGAGTCCGTTCACACTGGGGAGAGGCCATTCCCCTCTCTGTGTGGGGAGCAATTTGTCCATTCA
>NC_092774.1:70380149-70382649 GCF_047496795.1 Chiloscyllium punctatum
TGCTACCCGGCAAGTGCGATGGCTCTGCCGCCCTGCGGTGCTCGTCACTCAGGATTCCAACCCGGACCTGCGAGCGTGGTGCGAGGGGCGACCTCGCTGCGGTCCACACCTCGATCGATCTGGCACGGACCGTCCGGTGTGGGAGGTCCCTTGGCGGGCCGGCTTTCTTGTGAAGGGGCTGGTGCTCCAGGCCGAGTGGCTCTTCCCCATGCCCCCCTGGTGCGTCCACCACGAAAAGTCAGGATACCATGACAGGGTCGGGAGAGTTGGCACCCCTCTGCCTCCGAAATGGGCATTCACCCCTGTTGTGATGGTGAAGCCGAGAAGCCACAGCTTTGCCGAGGCAGTGGTCTGAAATCGAGTGTTTGGGAGAGAGTCCCGGTAACGTGCTTGCCCGCGCACTGCCCTTGCTCCTGGAGCGAGGCTTTATGTGGGGGGCTCTTGCCGTCTCTCTGTTTCCCTTGCGTGTCGGAATTCCATTCCTCTCAGCACTGTGGTTCCGAGGCAGGGAGAGGAGCCAGGGAGGTGGAGCTCCCACTCTCTTCTCTGAGCTCACACACACGGCTGGTGTGTGCTCTCACACCCTTTCATCCACGAGGGTGATGCTCCGTCTGACCCGTCGGTACCGGGGTGTGTGGTCAGACGAGAGGCTGAATTTCCTAAGAGTTGAACCCGGTGCCAGGTTGACCTCGGTGGGGAGGGGGGGGGGGGGAAAGGAAGGCATGGGCGCCAGTCGGCCGGTGGACAGTCCTTTGGGTTCAGCTACCTGGTTGATCCTGCCAGTAGCATATGCCTGTCTCAAAGATTAAGCCATGTATGTCTCAGTACTCACGGACAGTACAGTGAAACTGCGAATGGCTCATTAAATCAGTTATGGTTCCTTTGATTGCTCCAACCGTTACTTGGATAACTGTGGTAATTCTAGAGCTAATACATGCAAACGAGCGCTGACCCATGTGGGGATGCGTGCATTTATCAGACCAAAACCAATCCGGGCTCGCCCGGCAGCTTTGGTGACTCTAGATAACCTCGGGCAGATCGCATGTCCTCGTGACAGTGACGACACATTCGAATGTCTGCCCTATCAACTTTTGATACTGTCGTAGTTCCGACCATAAACAATGCTGACTCGCGATCCGGCGGCGTTATTCCCATGACCCGCCGAGCAGTTTCCGGGAAACCAAAGTCTTTGGGTTCCGGGGGGAATATGGTTGCAAAGCTGAAACTTAAAAGGAATTGACGGAAGGGTACCATCAGGAGTGGAGCCTGCGGCTAAATTTGACTCAACACGGGAAACCTCACCCGGCCTGGACACAGAAAGGATTGACAGATTGATAGCTCTTTCTTGACTCTGTGGGTGGTGGTGCATGGCCGTTCTTAGTTGGTGGAGCAATTTGTCTGGTTAATTCCGATAACGAACGAGACTCCCACATGCTAAATAGTTACGCGACCCCGAGCGGTCCGCGTCCAACTTCTTAGAGGGACAAGTGGCGTACAGCCACACGAGATTGAGCAATAACAGGTCTGTAATGCCCTTAGATGTCCGGGGCTGCACGCGCGCTACACTGAATGGATCATCGTGTGTCTACCCTACGCCGCCAGGTGTGGGTAACCCGTTGAACCCCATTCGTGATGGGGATTGGGAATTGCAATTATTTCCCATGAACGAGGAATTCCCAGTAAGTGTGGGCCATAAGCTCGCGTTGATAAAGTCCCTGCCCTTTGTACACACTGCCCGTCGATACTACCGATTGGATGGTTTAGTGAGGTCCGCAGATCGTTCCCACCGGTGTCGGACAAGGCCTTGGTGCAGCGCAGAGAAAACGATCAAACTTGACTATCGAGAGGAAGTAAAAGTCGTAACAAGCTTTCCGGAGGTGAACCTGCGGAAGGATCATTATCGGCTGGGGGGGGGTACGCCCGTTTCCGGTTCACCTCGTCTCGCGGGGGTGATTTCGGGGCCAGCAGGAGAGCTCGTCAGGGTAGCAGGCCCTGCAGCCGTGGTCACCGCCAAACCCCCCCCAACTGTTGGGCGTCTACCTGCGTGGGGCAGGAGGACACTTTCCGATTGCAAATCTCCGTTTGCCGAGTCCACCCCGAACGCACGCGGGCGGGTGGGTTCGCACTGCCCGTTCCACCGTCTCGTCAGCAGTGCCGACCGGTCTGTGATCGGCGAAGGGAGCCACACCAGGTCTGGTCCTGCTGCTTGGCGGCACCGTGTCTTCGGGAGCTCGTGACAGACGGTGGGCTTCGGTGTACTCTCCAGCCACGGGAAATGAAGCCAGTGATGCAGGCGTGGGTCTTTAGTTCCCAAATCGGTTAGCTTTACATCGTTGCTATCTAGTCACACACCCTTCAACCCCAGGGGGTACCTATTCCCTTCAGCTCGTCACTCGCACATTCTTGTCAGGGCCTCTGTGCATTTGCGGGCTGGTGGTGGCGGTTTAAAGACTCCTGAGTTGCCGCCCGTTGGTTCTCGAGCTCCGTGCAGTAGTGATCC